>NW_027046433.1:0-25329 GCF_025399875.1 Dalotia coriaria | reverse complement strand
TTTTTTTTTTTTTAAAAATTTTTTTTTAGCAAAACAGCACGTTTTGAGCTTTTTTTTTAATTCTGCGTTTTTAAGGGCTTTAAAACCGAAAAAATAAAAAAAACCGAGGGAAAATTTTTTTTATTATTCGTTTTTAAAATTTTTTGCGCATTTGAACGATTTCAACGATCAAAAAATGCTTGAAAATGCTTATTTTAGCAAAAAAAAAGGTTTTGAGTTTAATCGGGTTTTAACGCGTAAAACAGCAAAAAAAACGACGAAATTTTTATTATTCGTTTTTATTAATATTGTTCTATTTGAACGATTTCAACAACAAAATGCTTGAAAATGTTATTTTAGCAAAACAGCACGTTTTATTTAATCTGCTTTTTTGCGGTAAAACGCAAAAAAAACGACGAATTTTTTTATTCTTTTTTTTTAAATTTTGGCATTTGAACGATTTCAACGATCTAAAAATGCTTGAAAATGTTATTTTAGAAAAACAGACGTTTTGAGTTTAATCTGCGTTTTTAACGCGTAAAACAGCAAAAAAACGACGAATTTTTATTATTCGTTTATATTAATATTGCGTCTATTTGAACGATTTCAACGACAAAAATGTTGAAAATGATTATTTTAGCAAAACAGCACGTTTTATTTTATTCGCGTTTTAAGGGTAAAACCATAAAAGGGACGAAATTTTATTATTCTTTTTAAATTAATATTGGTCTATTTAACGATTTCGGATCTAAAATGCTTAAAATGCTTATTTTAGAAAAACAGCACGTTTTGAGTTTTAATCTGCATTTTAACGCGTAAACAGCATAAAAAAAATTTTTTTATTATTCGTTTTTATTAATATTGTTTCATTTGAACGATTTCAACGATAAAAAAAGCTTGAAAATGCTTTTTTTTTTAAAAAACAGCACGTTTGAGCTTTATTCTGCGTTTTAACGCGTAAAACAGCATAAAAACGACGAAATTTTTATTATTCGCTTTTATTAATATTATGTCTATTTGAACGTGATTTCAACGATCTAAAATGCTTGAAAATGCTTATTTTAGCAAAACAGCACGTTTTGAGTTTTAATTGCGTTTTTAACGCGTAAAACAGCATAAAAACGACGAAATTTTATTATCTGTTTTTATTAATATTGCTTCTATTTGAACGATTTCCCAACAATCTAAAATGCTTGAAAAATGCTTATTTTAGCAAAACAGCATCAAGTTTGAGTTTAATCTGCGTTTTAACGTAGCGTAAAACAGCATAAAACGACGAATTTTTATTATTCGTTTTTTATTAATATTATGTCTATTTGAACGATTTCAAACGATCTAAAATGTTTGAAAATGCTTATTTTAAAGCAAAACAGCATCGTTTGAGCTTTTTAATCTGCGTTTTAACGCAAAACAGCATAAAAAACGACGAATTTTTATTATTCGGTTTTATATTAATATTGCGTCTATTTGGAACGATTTCAACGATCTAAAAATGCTTTGAAAATGATTATTTTACAAAACAGCATCGTTTTGAGTTTTATTCTGCGTTTTAACGCGTAAAACTGTATATAAACGACGAAATTTTTATTATTCGTTTTAATTAATATTGCGTCTATTTGAACGATTTGAAGGATCTAAAATGCTTGAAAATGCTTATTTTGTTAAAACAGCACGTTTTGAGCTTTAATCTGCATTTTAACGCGTAAACAGCATAAAAAACGACGAATTTTTATTATTCGTTTTATTACTATTGCTTCATTTGAACGATTTCAACGATCTAAAATGCTTGAAAATCGCTATTTTAGCAAACAGCACGTTTTGAGCTTTAATCTGCGTTTAACGCGTAAAACAGCATAAAAACGACGAAATATTTATTATCTGTTTTTATTAATATTGCGTCTATTTGAACGATTTCTGGGACTGATCTAAAATGCTTGAAAATGATTATTTTAGCAAACAGCACGTTGTGAGTTTTATTCCTGCGTTTAACGCGTAAACAGCATAAAAAACGACAAAATTTTATTATTTGTTTTTATTTTTATTGCGTCTATTTGAACGATTTCAACGATCTAAAATGCTTGAAAATGCTTTATTTTAGCAAAACAGCACGTTTTGAGCTTTTAATCTGCGTTTTAACGCGTAAACAGCATAAAACGACGAATTTTGCCCGTTTTATTAATATTGCTTCTATTTGAACGATTTCAACGATCTAAATTGCTTCTGAAAATGCTTATTTTTAGCAAAACAGCACGTTTCGAGTTTAATCTGCGTTTTAACGCGTAAAACAGCTTAAAAACGACGAAATTTTTTATTATTCGTTTTTATTAATATTGCGTCTATTTGAACGATTTCAACGATCTAAAATGCTTGAAAAATGCTTATTTTAACAAAACAGCACGTTTGAGTTTTAATCTGCGTTTAACGCGTAAACAGCATAAAAACGACGAATTTTTATTATTCATTTTTATTAATATTGTTTCTATTTGAACGATTTCAACGATCTAAAATACTTGAAAATGCTTATTTTAGCAAAAATACATCGTTTGAGTTTTAATCTGCGTTTTAACGTAAACAGCATAAAACGACGAATTTTTATTATTCGTTTTATTAATATTGCGTCTATTTGAAACGATTTCAACGATCTAAAATGCTTGAAAATGATTATTTTGGCAAAACAGCACGTTTTGAGCTTTAATCTGCGTTTTATCGCGTAAACTGCATAAAAGCGACGAAATTTTTATTATTCGTTTTATAAATATTGTACCATTTTGAACGATTTCAACGATTCAAAATGCTTCTGAAAATGCTTATTTTAGCAAACAGCACGTTTTGAGTTTTAACTGCGTTTTACCCGCGTAAACAGCATAAAACGACAATCTTTTATTATTCGTTTTTATTAATATTGTTTCTATTTGAACGATTTCAACGATCTAAAAATGCTTGAAATGCTTATTTTTAGCAAAAACAGCACGTTTTGAGCTTTAATCTGCGTTTTGACCGCGTAAACAGCATAAAAACGACGAAATTCTTTTATTATTCGTTTTATTAATATTGAGTCTATTTGAACGATTTCAACGATCTAAAATTTGAAAATGCTTATTTTAGCAAACAGCACGTTTTGAGCTTTGATCTGCGTTTTAACGCGTAAAACAAAAGCATAAAAAACGACGAATTTTTATTATCTGTTTTTATTAATATTGCTTCGTATTTGAACGATTTCAACGACTTAAAAATGCTTGCAAAATGCTTTATTTTAGCAAACAGCACGTTTTGAGCTTTTAATCTGCGTTTTAACGCGTAAACAGCATAAAAACGACGAATTTTTTATTATTCGTTTTTATTAATATTGCTTCTATTTGAACGATTTCAACGATCTAAAATGCGTTTGAAAATGCTTTATTTTAGCAAAACAGCACGTTTTGAGCTTTAATCTGGCGTTTGAACGCGTAAACAGCATAAAAAACGACGAAATTCTTTTTATTATTCGTTTTTATTACTATTGCGTCTATTTGAACGATTTCAACGACTAAAATGCTTGAAAATGTTTATTTTAGCAAAAACAGCACGTTTTGAGCTTTTAATCTGCGTTTTAACGCGTAAACAGCATAAAAAACGACGAATTTTTTATTATTCTGGTTTTTGCCATTATTGCTTCTATTTGAACGATTTCAACGATCTAAAAATGCTTGAAAATGCTTATTTTAGCAAAACAGCACGTTTGAGCTTTAATCTCGCGTTTTAACACGTAAAAACAGCATAAAAAAACGACTAATTTTTGCCATTCGTTTTTATTAATATTGCGTCTATTTGAAATGATTTCAACGATCTAAAAATGCTTGAAAATGCTTATTTTGTGCTAAAATGTTAACGTTTGAGTTTTAATCTCGCGTTTAACGCGTAAAAACAGCATAAAAATGACGAATTTTTATTATTCGTTTTTACAATATTGTTTCTATTCTGGAACGATTTCAACGATCTAAAATGCTGAAAATGCTTATTTTGCAAAACAGCACGTTTGAGTTTCTTTAATCTGCGTTTAACGGTAAAACAGCATAAAAACGACGAAATTTTTATTATTCGTTTTTATTACTATTGCTTCTATTTGAACGATTTCAACGATCTAAAATGCTTGAAAATGCTTTACTTTAGTAAAAACAGTACGTTTTGAGTTTTAATCTGCGTTTTAACGCATAAAACAAGCATAAAAACGCATCGAATTTTTTTATTATTCGTTTTACAATATTGCGTCTATTTCCGAACGATTTCCCTAACGATCTAAAAATGCTTGAAAATGCTTATATTCCCAGCAAAACAGCACGTTTTGAGTTTTAATCTGCGTTTAACGCGTAAAATGCGCATAAAACGACGAATTTTTATTATTCGTTTTTATTACTGGTTGCGTCTATTTGAACGATTTCAACGATCTAAAATGTTTTGAAATGATTATTTTAGCAAAACAGCACGTTTGAGCTTTAATCTGCGTTTTAACGCGTAAAACTGCATGTCGACGAAATTTTATTATTCGTTTTTATTAATATTGCACCATTTGAACGATTTCAACGATCTAAAATGCTTGAAAATGCTTATTTTAGCAAAACAGCATCGTTTTGAGTTTTAATCTGCGTTTTAACGCGTGAAAACAGCATAAAAACGACGAATTTTATTATTCGTTTTTATTAATATTGTTTCTATTTGAACGATTTCAACGATATAAAATGCTTGAAAAATGCTTATTTTACAAACAGCACGTTTTGAGCTTTAATCTGCGTTTTAACGCGCGTAAACAGCATAAAAAACGACGAAATTTTTATTATCTTCGTTTTTTACATTATTATGTCTATTTGAACGATTTCAACGATCTAAAAATTTTGAAAATGCTTATTTTAGCAAAAACATCACGTTTTGAGTTGGTAATCTGCGTTTTAACGCGTAAACAGCATAAAAACGACGAATTTTTTATTATTCGTTTTTATTAATATTGCTTTATTTGAACGATTTCAACGATCTTAAAATGCTTGAAAAATGCTTATTTTAGCAAACAGTTATGTTTTGAGTTTTAATATGCGTTTTAACGCGTAAACAGTATAAAAACTACGAAATTTTTATTATTCGTTTTTTATTAATACCGTCTATTTGAACGATTTCAACGATCTAAAAATGCTTCTGAAAATGCTTATTTGTGCAAAATGCTAATGTTTGAGCTTTAATCTGCGTTTTAACGCGTAAAACAGCATAAAAACGACGAAATTTTTATTATTCGTTTTTATTAATATTGCGTCTATTTGAACGATTTCACCGATTCAAAATGCTTGAAAAATGCTTATTTTAGCAAGACAGCACGTTTTGAGCTTTAATCTGCGTTTTACGCGTAAACAGCATAAAAACGACGAATTTTTATTATCTGCTTTTTATTAATATTGCTTCTATTTGAACGATTTCAACGGACTAAAATGCTTGAAAATGCTTATCAGCAAAACAGCACGTTTTGAGCTTAATCTGCGTTTTAACGCGTAAAACAGCATAAAACGACGAAATTTTTATTGTTCTCGTTTTATTAATATTGCGTCTATTTGAACGATTTCAACAATCTAAAATGCTTGAAAATGATTATTTAGCAAAACAGCACGTTTTGAGCTTTAATCTGCATTTTAACGTGTGTAAAACAGCATAAAAACGACGAATTTTATTATCTGTTTCATATGTTTCATTTGAATTGATTTCAACGATCTAAAATGCTTTTGAAAATGCTTTATTTTGTGCAAAAACAGCACGTTTTGAGTTTTAATCTGCGTTTTAACGCGTAAAACAGCATAAAAACGACGAAATTTCTTTTTATTATTCGTTTTTTTATTAATATTGCGTCTATTTGTACTTCAACGATCTAAAATGCTTGAAAATGCTTATTTCAGCAAAACAGCACGTTTTGAGCTTTAATCTGCGTTTTAACGCAAAAACAGCATAAAACGACGAATTTTTATTATTCGTTTTTATTAATATTGCGTCATTTAAACGATTTCAACGATCTAAAATGCTTGAAAAATGCGCTTTTATTTTAGCAAAACAGTATCGTTTTGGAGTTTTTAATCTGCGTTTAACGCGTAAAACAGCATAAAACGGACGCAGACTTTTTAATATTCGTTTTATTAATATTGCGTCTATTTAAACGATTTCCAACGATCTAAAATGCTTGAAAATGCTTATTTTAGCAAACAAAGCACGTTTTGAGTTTTAATCTGCGTTTTAACGCGTAAACAGCATAAAAACGACGAATTTTTTATTATCTGTTTTGCCACATTGCTTCTATTTTTGAACGATTTCAACGACTCCAAAATGCTTGAAAATGCTTATTTTGCTAAAAACAGTATAATGCTTGAGCTTTAATCTGCGTTTTAACGCGTAAAACAGCATAAAAAACGACGAATTTTTTATTATTCGTCTTTATTAATATTGCTTCATTTGAACGATATCAACGATCTAAAATGCTTCGAAAATGCTTATTTTAAAGCAAAACAGCACGGTTTTGAGTTTTAATCTGCGTTTAACGCGTAAAACAGCATAAAAAACGACGAATTTTTTATTATTCGTTTTATTAATATTGCGTCTATTTGAACGTGATTTCAACGATCTAAAATGCTTGAAAATGTTTATTTTAGCAAAACAGCACGTTTTGAGCTTTTAATCTGCGTTTTAACGCGTAAAACAGCATAAAACGACGAATTTTTATTATTATTCGTTTTTTATTAATATTGCTTCTATTTGAACGATTTCAACGATCTAAAATGCTTGAAAAATGCTTATTTTAGCAAAAATAACAGCACCTTTTGAGTTTTAATCTGCGTTTTAACGCGTAAAACAGCATAAAAACGACGAAATTTTTATTATTCGTTTTTGCCACATACTCTATTTGCCCGATTTCAACGATCTAAAATGTTTTGAAAATGCTTATTTTAGCAAAACAGCACGTTTTGAGCTTTAATCTGCGTTATAACGCGTAAAACAGCATAAAAACGACGAATTTATTATTCGTTTTATTAATATTACTTTATTTGATCGATTTCAACGTGATCTAAAATGCTTGAAAATGCTTATTTTAGCAAAACAGCACGTTTTTGAGCTTTAATCTGCGTTTAACGCGTAAAACAGCATAAAAAACGACGAAATTTTTATTATTCGTTTTTATTAATATTGCGTCTATTTGAACGATTTCAACGATCTAAAATGTAGAAAATTGCTTATTTTAGCAGCAGCAAGACAGCACGTTTTGAGCTTTTAATCTGCGTTTTAACGCGTAAAACAGCATAAAAACGACGAATTTTTATTATTGTTTTATTAATATTGCTTCTATTTGAACGATTTCCAACGATCTAAAATGCTTGAAAATGCTTATTTTAGCAAAACAGCACGTTTTGAGGCTTTTAATCTGCGTTTTAACGTAAAAGGCAATAAAAACGACGAAATTTTATTGTTCGTTTTTATTAATATTGCGTCTATTTGAACGATTTCAACAATCTAAAATGCTTGAAAATGATTATTTTAGCAAACAGCACGTTTTGAGCTTTTAATCTGCATTTTAACGTGTAAAAACAGCATAAAAACGACGAATTTTTTATTATTCGTTTTATTAATATTGCTTCTATTTGAACGATTTCAACGATCTAAAATGCTTGAAAATGCTTATTTTAGCAAAACAGCACGTTTTGAGCTTTTAATCTGCGTTTTAACGTAAAACAGCAGCATAAAAACGACGAAATTTTATTATTCGTTTTTATTAATATTGCGTCTATTTGAACGATTTCAACGATCTAAAATGCTTGAAAATGCTTATTTTAGCAAAACAGCACGTTTTGAGCTTTAATCTGCGTTTAACGCGTAAACAGCATAAAACGACGAATTTTTGTTATTCGTTTTTATTAATATTGCGTCTATTTAAACGTTTCCAACGATCGTCGCGAAATGCTTATTTTAGCAAAACAGCACGTTTTGAGCTTTAATCTGCGTTTAACGCGTAAAACAGCATAAAACGACGAAATTTTATTCGTTTTATTAATATTGCGTCTATTTAAACGATTTCAACGATCTAAAATGCTTGAAAATGCTTATTTTTAGCAAAACCAGCACGTTTTGAGCTTTAATCTGCGTTTTAACGCGTAAGCAGCATAAAACGACGAATTTTTATTATTCGTTTTTATTAATATTAGCTTCTGTTTGAACGATTTCCAGCGATCGTCTTGAAAATGCTTATTTAGCAAAACAGCACGTTTGAGCTTTAATCTGCGTTTTAACGTAAAACAGCATAAAAACGACGAATTTTTTATTATTCGTCTTTTATTAATATTGCTATTTAGACGATATCAACGATCTAAAATGCTTGAAAATGCTTATTTTAGCAAACAGCACGTTTTGAAGGCTTTAATCTGCGTTTAACGCGTAAAACAGCACATAAAACGACGAATTTTTTATTATTCGTTTTTTTTTATTAATATTGCGTCTATTTGAACGATTTCAACGATCTAAAATGCTTGAAATGCTTATTTTAACTAGGAAACAGCACGTTTTGAGCTTTAATCTGCGTTTTTAACGCGTAAAACAGCATAAAAACGACGAATTTTTATTATTCGTTTTTATTAATATTGCTTCTATTTGAACGATTTCAACGATCTAAAATGCTTGAAAATGCTTATTTTAGCAAAACAGCACAGCACAGGCTTTTAATCTGCGTTTTAACGCGTAAACAGCATAAAACGGCAAAATTTTTATTATTCGTTTTTATTAATATTGCTTCTATTTGAACGATTTCAACGATCTAAAATGTTTGAAAATGCTTATTTTTAGCAAAACAGCACGTTTGAGCTTTAATCTGCGTTATAACGCGTAAAAACAGCATAAAACGACGAATTTTTATTATTCGTTTTATTAATATTGCTTCTATTTGATCGATTTCCAACGATCTAAAATGCTTGAAAATGCTTATTTTAGCAAAACAGCACGTTTTGAGCTTTAATGCGTTTTAACGTAAAACAGCATAAAAACGACGAAATTTTATTATTCGTTTTTATTAATATTGCTTCTATTTGAACAGTTTCAGCGATCTAAAATCCTCTTGAAAATGCTTTATTTTAGCAAAACAGCGTTTTGAGCTTTAATCTGCGTTTTAACGCGTAAAACAGCATAAAACGACGAATTTTTATTATTCGTTTTTTATTAATATGCGCGTCTATTTGAACGATTTAACGATCTAAAAATCTTGAAAATGCTTATTTTAGCAAAACAGCACATTTTGAGCTTTAATCTGCGTTTTAACGTGTAAAACAGCATAAAACGACGAAATTTTTATTATTCGTTTTTATTAATATTGCGTCTATTTAGACGTTTAACGTCTAAAATGCTTGAAAATGCATATTTTAGCAGCAAAACCAGCACGTTTTGAGCTTTAATCTGCGTTTTAACGCGTAAACAGCATAAAAACGGCCATTTTTTTATTATTCGTTTTTATTAATATTGCTTCTATTTGAACGATTTCAACGATCTAAAATGCTTGAAAATGCTTATTTTAGCAAAACAGCACGTTTTGAGCTTTAATCACCGCGTTTTAACGCGTAAAACAGCATAAAACGACGAATTTTTATTATTCGTTTTTATTAATATTGCTTCTATTTGAACGATTTCAACGCGATCTAAAATGCTTGAAAATGCTTATTTTAGCAAAACAGCGTTTTGAGCTTTTAATCTGCGTTTTAACGCGTGGAAACAGCATGAAGAACGACAGAGGGTACATTATTCGTTTTTATTATGCGTCTATTTGGAACGATTTCCGGCGATCGATAGCGAAATGCTTATTTTAGCAAAACAGCACGTTTTGAGCTTTTAATCTGCGTTTTAACGCGTAAAACAGCATAAAAAACGACAGGAAATTTTTTATTATTCGTTTTATTAATATTACGCGTCTATTTGAACATTTCAACGATGTAAAATGCTTGAAAATGCTTGACTGTAGCAAAACAGCACGTTTGAGCTTTAATCTGCGTTTTAACGCGTAAAACAACATAAAACGACGAATTTTTATTATTCGTTTTTATTAATATTGCTTCTATTTGAGCAGTTCGGCGTCTAAAATGCTTGAAAATGCTTATTTTAGCAGCAAAACAGCACGTTTGAGCTTTAATCAACGTTTTAACGCGTAAAACAGCCTAAAACGACGGAATTTATATTATTCGTTTTATTAATATTGCTTCTATTTGAACGATTTCAACAATCTAAAATGCTTGAAAATGCTTATTTTAGCAAAACAACACGTTTTGAGCTGTCTGCGTTTTAACGCGTAAGAACATAAAAACGACAATTTTTTATTTATTCGTTTTATTAATATTGCGTCTATTTGAACGATTTCAACGATCTAAAATGCTTGAAAATGCTTATTTTTAGCAAAACAGCACGATTTAGGCTTTAATCTGCGTTTTAACGCGTAAAACAGCTTAAAACGACAGAATTTTTATTATTCGTTTTTATTAATATTGCACGTCTATTTGAACGATTTCAACTTGATGTAAAATGCTTGAAATGCTTATTTTAGCAAAACAGCGTTTGAGCTTTAATCTGCGTTTTAACGCGTAAAACAGCATAAAACGACGAATTTTTTATTATTCGTTTTTTTTTTATTAATATTGCTTCCTATTTGAACGATTTCAACGATATAAAATGCTTGAAAATGCTTATTTTGGCAAAACAGCACGTTTTGAGCTTTAATCTGCGTTTTAACGCGTAAAACAGCACTCAAAACGGCAAATTTTTATTATTCGTTTTATTAATATTGCGTCTATTTGAACGATTTCAACGATCTAAAATGTGAAAGTAGCGTTTTAGCAAGACAGCACGTTTTTGAGCTTTAATCTGCGTTTTAACGCGTAAAACAGCATAAAAACGACGAATTTTATTATTCGTTTTTTATTAATATGCTTCTATTGAACGATTTCAACGATCTAAAATGCTTGAAAATGCTTATTTTTAGCAAAACAGCACGTTTTGAGCTTTAATCTGCGTTTTAACGCGCTGAAGCAACATAAAAACGACGAAATTTTTATTGTTCGTTTTATTAATATTGCGTCTGTTGAACGATTTCGCAATCTAAAATGCTTGAAAATGATTATTTTAGCAAAACAGCACGTTTTGAGCTTTAATCTGCATTTTAACGTGTAAAACAGCATACTGACCGGGTACAGTATTCGTTTTATTAATATTGCTTCTATTTGAACGATTTCAACGATCTAAAATGCTTGAAAATGCTTATTTTAGCAAAACAGCACGTTTTGAGCTTTTAATCACGCGTTTTAACGCGTAAAACAATAAAAACGGCAGAGAATTTTATTATTCGTTTTTATTAATATTTGCGTCTATTTGAACGATTTCAACGATCTGGAAATGCTTGAAAATGCTTATTTTAGCAAAACAGCACGTTTGAGCTTTAATCTGCGCGTTTAACGCGTAAAAGGCAACATAAAAACGACGAATTTTTTATTATTCGTTTTTTTATTAATATTGCGTCTATTTAAACGGTTTCAACGATCTAAAATGCTTGAAAATGCTTATTTTTAGCAAAACAGCACGTTTGAGCTTTAATCTGCGTTTAACGCGTAAAACAGCATAAAACGACGAAATTTTATTATTCGTTTTTATTAATATTGCGTCTATTTAAACAGTTTCCAGCGATCTAAAATGCTTGAAAATGCTTATTTTAGCAAAACAGCACGTTTTGAGCTTTAATCTGCGTTTAACGCGTAAAACAACATAAAACGACGAATTTTTTATTATTCGTTTTATTAATATTGCTTCTATTTGAACGATTTCAACGATCTAAAATGCTTGAAAATGCTTATTTTAGCAAAACAGCACGTTTGAGCTTTAATCTGCGTTTTAACGCGTAAAACAGCATAAAAACGACGAATTTTTATTATTCGTCTTTTATTAATATTGCTTCTATTTGAACGATATCAACGATAAAATGCTTGAAAATGCTTATTTTAGCAAAACAGCACGTTTTGAGCTTTAATCTGCGTTTTAACGCGTAAAACAGCATAAAAACGACAATTTTTATTATTCGTTTTTATTAATATTGCGTCTATTTGAACGATTTCAGCGATCACAAATGCTTGAAAATGCTTATTTTAGCAAAACAGCACGTTTGAGCTTTTAATCGTTTTAACGCGTAAAACAGCTTTATAAAACGACGAATTTTTATTATTCGTTTTTTATTAATATTGCTTCCTATTTGAACGATTTAAGCGATCTAAAATGGCAGAAGTAGCATTTTAGCAAAAACAGCGCAACACGAGCTTTAATCTGCGTTTTAACGCGTAAGAACAACATAAAAACGACGAAATTTTATTATTCGTTTTTTATTAATATGCTTCTATTTGAACGTTCCAACGATCTAAAATGTTTTGAAAATGCTTATTTTAGCAAAACAGCACGTTTGAGCTTTAATCTGCGTTATAACGCGTGAAACAACATAAAACGACGAATTTTTATTATTCGTTTTTTATTAATATTGCTTCTATTTGAACAGTTTCAGCGATCTAAAATGCTTGAAAATGCGGCGCTGCTTAAAACAGCGCGTTTTGAGCTTTAATCTGCGTTTTAGCGTGAGCAACGCATAAAAACGACGAAATTTTTTATTATTCGTTTTTTATTAATATTACTTCTATTTGAACGATTTCCAACGATCTACAAATGCTTGAAAATGCTTATTTTAGCAAAACAGCACGTTTGAGCTTTAATCTGCGTTTTAACGCGTAAAACAGCATAAAAACGACGAATTTTTTATTATTCGTGCTTTTATTAATGTGCTTCTATTTGAACGATATCAACGATCTAAAATGCTTGAAATGCTTATTTTAGCGAAACAGCACGTTTTGAGCTTTAATCTGCGTTTAACGCGTAAAACAGCATAAAACGACGAATTTTTTATTATTCGTTTTTATTAACCATTTGCGTCTATTTGAACGGTTCAACGATCTAAAATGTAGAAAATGCTTATTTTAGCAAAACAGCGTTTGGCAGGCTTTTAATCTGCGTTTTAACGCGTAAAACAACATAAAAACGACGAATTTTTTATTATTCGTTTTTTTATTAATATTGCTTCTATTTGAACGGTTCAGCGATCTAAAATGTGAAAATGCTTATTTTAGCAAAACAGCACCTTTTGAACTTTAATCTGCGTTTTAACCGCGTAAAACAGCATAAAACGGCAGAAATTTTTATTATTCGTTTTTATTAATATTTAAGCTTCTATTTGAACGATTTCAACGATCTAAAATGTTTGAAAATGCTTATTTTTAGCAAAACAGCACGTTTTGAGCTTTTAATCGCGTTGCGTAAAACGCTAAAACGACGAATTTTTATTATTCGTTTTTTATTAATATTGCTTCTATTTGAACGATTTCAACGATCTAAAATGCTTGAAAATGTATTTTTAGCAGCAAAACAGCACGTTTTTGAGCTTTAATCTGCGTTTTAACGCGTAAAACAGCATAAAAACGACAGAATTTTTATTATTCGTTTTATTAATGTGCTTCTATTTGAACGATTTCAACGATCTAAAATGCTTGAAAATGCTTATTTTAGCAAACAGCACGTTTTGAGCTTTAATCTGCGCGTTTTAACGCGTAAAACAGCATAAAAACGACGAATTTTTATTATTCGTTTTATTAATATTGCGTCTATTTGAACGATTTTAACGATCTAAAATGGCAGAAAATGCTTATTTTAGCAAAACAGCGCGTTTTGAGCTTTAATCTGCGCGTTTTAACGTGTAAAACAGCATAAAAACGACGAAGTTTTTATTATTCGTTTTTTATTAATATTGCGTCTGTTGAACGATTTCAACGATCTAAAATGCTTGAAAATGCATATTTTAGCAAAACAGCACGTTTTGAAGGCTTTAATCTGCGTTTAACGCGTAAAACAGCATAAAAACGACGAATTTTTTATTATTCGTTTTTTATTAATATTACTTCTATTTGAACGATTTCAACGATCTAAAATGCTTGAAAATGCTTATTTTAGCAAAACAGCACGTTTGAGCTTTAATCTGCGTTTTAACGCGTAAACAACATAAAAACGACAGAATTTTTATTATTCGTTTTTATTAATATTGCTTCTATTTGAACGATTTCAACGATCTAAAATGCTTGAAAATGCTTATTTTAGCAAAACAGCACGTTTTGAGGCTTTAATCTGCGTTTAACGCGTAAAACAACATAAAACGACAAATTTTTATTATTCGTTTTTATTAATTGCGTCTATTTGAACAATTTCCAACGATCTAAAATCTTGAAAATGCTTATTTTAGCAAAACAGCACGTTTGAGCTTTATTCTGCGTTTAACGCGTAAAACCTTATAAAACGACAGAAATTTTATTATTCGTTTTTGTTTTATTGCGTCTATTTGAACGATTTCAACGATCTAAAATGCTTGAAAATGCTTATTTGCAGCAAAAACAGCACGTTTTGAGCTTTAATCTGCGTTTTTTAACGCGTAAACAACATAAAACGACGAATTTTTTATTATTCGTTTTTATTAATATTGCTTTTATTTGAACGATTTCAACGATCAAAAAAATGCTTGAAAATGCTTATTTTAGCAAAACAGCACTTTTTGAGCTTTAATCTGCTTTTTAACGCGAAAAAACAGCATAAAACGACGAATTTTTATTATTCTTTTTTTATTAATATTCCCGTCTTTGAACGTTTTCCCAAGGGATCTAAAATGCTTGAAAATGCTTATTTTAGCAAAACAGCACGTTTTGAGCTTTAATCTGCTTTTTAACGCGAAAAACGGAAAAAAACGACAAAATTTTTTTATTTTCGTTTTTTTAATATTGCGTCTTTTGAAGGGTTTCAATTTATCTAAAATGCTTAAAAATTTTTTTTTAACAAAAACAGCACGTTTGGGGCTTTAATCTGCTTTTTAACGCGTAAAAAAACATAAAAACGACGAATTTTTTTACCTTTTTTGGAATTATTTTCCCTTTTTTTAAAAGGGTTTTTCCCGAGGGATCTAAAAGGGCGAAAATGCTTATGTTAAAAAAACACCCTTTTTTGAGTTTTTTAATCTGCTTTTTAACGCGTAAAAAAACATAAAACGACAAAAATTTGTATTATTCTTTTTTTATTAAAAATTTGCGTCTTTTAAAACTTTTTTCCCCAACGACCTAAAATGTTTGAAAATGCTTATTTTAGCAAAACAGGGTTTTGATTTTATTCTGCGTTTTAACGCGTAAAAAAAACCCCAAAAACGACGAAATTTTATTTTTCTTTTTTATTTTTTTGCGTCTAGGGCTTTTCCCAACGTTTAAAAGGGCGAAAACCCCCTTTTTAGCAAACAGCACTTTTTGAGTTTCCCCCTGTTTTTAACGCGAAAACGGCATAAAACAAACAAATTTTTATTATTCGTTTTTTTTTATTGCTTTTTATTTGAACGATTTCCAAGGGATCAAAAAATGCTTGAAAATGCTTATTTTAGCAAAACAGCACGTTTGAGCTTTAATCTGCTTTTTAACGCGAAAAAAACAAAAAAACGACGAAATTTTTATTATTCGTTTTTTTAAATTAATATTTCGTCTATTTGAACGATTTCAACGATCTAAAATGCTTGAAAATTTATTTAGCAAAACAGCACGCTTTGAGGCTTTAATCGGCGTTTTAACGCGTAAAAAAACATAAAACGACGAATTTTTATTATTCGTTTTTATTAATATTGCTCTATTTGAACGATTTAAACGTCTAAAATGCTTGAAAATCTTGCAAAACAACGTTTTGAGGCTTTAATCTGCTTTAACGCGTAAAACAGCATAAAACGACAAAATTTTTATTATTCTTTTTTTATTAATATTGCTTATATTTGAACGATTTCAACGATCTGAAATGCTTGAAAATCTTTTTTTTAGCAAAACAGCACGTTTTGAGCTTTTATTCTGCGTTTTAACGCGTAAACAGCATAAAAACGGCAGAATTTTTATTATTCGTTTTTTATTAATGTGCTTCTATTTGAACGGTTCAACGATCATGCTTGAAAATGCTTATTTTAGCAAAACAGCACGTTTGAGCTTTAATCTGCGTTTTAACGCGTAAAACAGCATAAAAACGACGAATTTTTTTATTATTCGTTTTTATTAATATTGCGTCTATTTGAGACGATTTCAACGATCTAAAATGCTTGAAAATGCTTATTTTAGCAAAACAGCACGTTTGAGCTTTAATCTGCGTTTTAACGCGTAAACAGCTTTTATAAAAACGACAGATTTTTATTATTCGTTTTTTATTAATATTGCGTCTATTTGAACGATTTCAACGATCGTCAGCGAAAATGATTATTTTAGCAAAACAGCACGTTTGAGCTTTGTTATTCTGCGTTTTAACGCGTAAAACTGCATATAAACGACAGAATTTTTTATTATTCGTTTTTTTATTAATATTGCGTCTATTTGAACGTTTCAACGATCCGTGGCGAAATGCTTATTTTAGCAAAACAGCACGTTTTGAGCTTTAATCTGCGTTTTAACGCGTAAAACAGCATAATAAACGACGAATTTTTATTATTCGTTTTAATTAATATTGCTCTATTTGAACGATTTCAACGATCTAAAATGCTTGAAAATGCTTATTTTAGCAAAACAGCACGTTTTGAGCTTTAATCTGCGTTTTAACGCGTAAAACAGCATAAAACGACGAAATTTTATTATTCGTTTTTATTAATATTGCGTCTATTTGAACGATTTCAACGATCTAAAATGCTTGAAAATGTTATTTTAGCAAAACAGCACGTTTTGAGTTTAATCTGCGTTTTAACGCGTAAAACAGCATAAAAACGACAAATTTTATTATTGTTTTTATTATATTGCGTCTATTTGAACGATTTCAACGATCTAAAATGCTTGAAAATGCTTATTTTAGCAAAACAGCACGTTTTGAGCTTTAATCTGCGTTTTAACGCGTAAAACAGCATAAAACGACGAAATTTTTATTATTCGTTTTTTAATATTGCGTCTATTTGAACGATTTCAACGATCAAAAATGCTTGAAAATGCTTATTTTAGCAAAACAGCACGTTGTGAGCTTTATTCTGCGTTTTAACGCGTAAAACAGCATAAAACGACAAATTTTATTATTTGTTTTTATTTTATTGCGTCTATTTGAACGATTTCAACGATCTAAAATGCTTGAAAATGCTTATTTTAGCAAAACAGCACGTTTTGAGCTTTAATCTGCGTTTTAACGCGTAAAACAGCATAAAACGACGAATTTTTTATTATTCTTTTATTAAATTGCTTCTATTTGAACGATTTCAACGATCTAAATTGCTTGAAAATGCTTATTTTAGCAAAACAGCACGTTTTGAGTTTTAATCTGCGTTTTAACGCGTAAAACAGCTAAAACGACGAAATTTTTATTATTCGTTTTTATTAATATTGCGTCTATTTGAACGATTTCAACGATCTAAAATGCTTGAAAATGCTTATTTTAGCAAAACAGCACGTTTTGAGCTTTAATCTGCGTTTTACGCGTAAAACTGCATAAAAACGACGAAATTTTTATTATTCGTTTTTATAATATTGCTCTATTTGAACGATTTCAACGATCTAAAATGCTTGAAAATGCTTATTTTAGCAAAACAGCACGTTTTGAGTTTAATCTGCGTTTTAACGCGTAAAACAGCATAAAACGACGAATTTTTTATTATTCGTTTTTATTAATATTGCTTCTATTTGAACGATTTCAACGATCTAAAATGCTTGAAAATGTCTTATTTTAGCAAAAGCACGTTTTGAGCTTTTAATCTGCGTTTTAACCGTAAAAAGCTAAAACGACGAATTTTTATTATTCGTTTTTATTAATATTGCGTTCTATTTGAACGATTTCAACGATCTAAAATCGTTTTGAAAATGCTTATTTTAGCAAAACAGCACGTTTTGAGTTTAATCTGCGTTTTAACGCGTAAAACAGCATAAAAACGACTTAATTTTTATTATTCGTTTTATAATATTGCGTCTATTTTGAACGATTTCAACGATCTAAAATGCTTGAAAATGCTTTATTTTAGCAAAACAGCACGTTTTGAGTTTAATCTGCGTTTTAACGCGTAAAACAGCTATAAAACGACGAAATTTTTTATTATTCGTTTTTTTAATATTGCTTCTATTTGAACGATTTCAACGATCTAAAATGCTTGAAAATGCTTATTTTAGCAAAACAGACGTTTTGAGCTTTAATCTGCGTTTTAACGTAAAACAAGCATAAAAGCGAAATTTTTTATTATTCGTTTTTATTAATATTGCGTCTATTTGAACGTATTTCAACGATCTAAAATGCCTTGAAAATGCTTTATTTTAGCTTAAAATCAGACGTTTTGAGTTTAATCTGCGTTTTAACGCGTAAAATGCATAAAACGTACGATATTTTATTATTCGTTTTTTTAATATTGTCTATTTGAAACGAATTTCAACGATTAAAAATGCTTTGAAAATGATTTTTTAGCAAAACAGACGTTTTTGACTTTTAATCTGCGTTTTAACGCGTTAAAACTGCATTAAAAACGACGAAATTTTTTATTTTTTTATTAATATTGCGTCTATTTGAACGATTTCAACGATCTAAAATGCTTGAAATTGTTATTTTACAAAATCAGCACGTTTTGAGTTTAATCTAGCGTTTTAACGACGTTAAAACAGCATAAAAACGACGATTTTATTATCTCGTTTTTATTAATATTGCTTATAATTTGAAACGTATTTCAACGATTAAAATGCTTGAAATTGCTTATTTTAGCAAAACAGCGATTAGAGCTTAATCTGCGTTTTTAACGCGTAAAACAGCTAAAACACGAAATTTTTATTATTCGTTTTTAACATTAATATTCGCTATTTGAACGTTTTCACGTTAAAATTTTTAAAATGCTTATTTTAGCAAAACATCACGTTTGAAAATGCTATTTAATCTGCGTTTTAACGCTAAAACATGTAAAAACGACGAAATTTTATTATTCGTTTTTATTAATTTGCTTTATTTGAACGATTTCAACGATCTAAAATGCTTGAAAATGCTTATATTTAGCAAAATAGCTTGTTTTGATTTAAATGCGTTTTAACGCGTAAAACAATGCATAAAACGACGAAATTTTTATTATTCGTTTTATTAATATGCGTCTATTTGAACGATTTCAACGATCTAAAATGCTTGAAAATGCTTATTTTAGCAAAACAGCACGTTTTGAGTTTAATCTGCGTTTTAACGCGAAAACAGCATAAAACGACGAAATTTTATTATTCGTTTTATTAATATTGCTTCTATTTAAGATTTCAACATTAAAATTTAAAATGCTTATTTTAGCAAAACTTAACTTTTTTTAATCTGCGTTTTAACGCGTAAAACAGCATAAAACGACGAATTTTTTATTATTCGTTTTTATTAATATTACTTCTATTTGAACGATTTCAACGATCTAAAATGCTTGAAAATGCTTATTTTAGCAAAACAGCACGTTTTGAGCTTTTAATCTGTGTTTTAACGCGTAAACAGCATAAAAACGACGAAATTTTTATTATTGTTCGTTTTTATTAATATTGCGTCTATTTGAACGATTCTAAATAAATCTAAAATGCTTGAAAATGATTATTTTAGCAAAACAGCACGTTTTGAGCTTTAATCTGTACTTTAACGTGTAAAACAGCATAAAAACGACGAATTTTTATTATTCGCTGTTTTTATTAATATTGCTTCTATTTGAACGTGATTTCAACGATCTAAAATGCTGGAAAGTGCTTATTTTAGCAAAACAGCACGTTTTGAGCTTTTTGTCTGCGTTTTAACGCGTAAAACAGCATTAAAACCACGAAATTTTTATTATTCGTTTTTATTAATATTGCGTCTATTTGAACGATTTCAACGATCTAAAATGCTTGAAAATGCTTATTTTAGCAAACAGCACGTTTTGAGCTTTAATCTGCGTTTTAACGCGTAAAACAGCATAAAACGACGAATTTTTATTATTCGTTTTTATTAGCTATTGCGTCTATTTAAACGATTTCTGTAACGTGATCTAAAATGCTTTGAAAATGCTTTATTTTAGCAAAACAGCACGTTTTGCAGCTTTAATCTGCGTTTAACGCGTAAAACAGCATAAAACGACGAAATTTTTATTATTCGTTTTTTATTGGTCATTGCGTCTATTTAAAACGATTTCAACGATCTAAAAATGCTTGAAATGCTATTTTAGCAAAACAGCACGTTTTGAGTTTAATCTGCGTTTTACGCGTGCAGCATAAAAAACGACGAATTTTTATTATTCGCTTTTTATTAATATTGCTTCATTTGAACGATTTCAACGATCTAAAAATGCTTGAAAATGCTTTATTTTAGCAAAACAGCACGTTTTGAGCTTTTAATCTGCGTTTTAACGCGTAAACAGCATAAAACGACGAATTTTTATTATTCGTTTTTATTACTATTGCGTCTATTTGAACGATTTTAACGATCTAAAATGCGCTTCGAAAATGCTTATTTTAGCAAAACAGCACGTTTTGAGCTTTAATCTGCGTTTTAACGTGTAACAGCATAAAAAAACGACGAAATTTTATTATCTTCGTTTTTATTAATATTGCGTCTATTTGAACGATTTAACGATCTAAAAATGCTTGAAAAATGCATACTTTAAAGCAAAATGGCACGTTTTGAGTTTTAATCTGCGTTTTAACGCGTAAAACATATAAAACGACGAATTTTTTATTATTCGTTTTTATTAATATTGCTTCTATTTGAACGATTTCCAACGATCTAAAATGCTTGGCAAAATGCTTTATTTTAGCAAAACAGCACGTTTTGAGCTTTAATCTGCGTTTTAACGCGTAAAACAGCATAAAAACGACGAATTTTTATTATTCGTTTTTTATTAATATTGCTTCTATTTGAACGATTTCAAATCGATCTAAAATGCTTGAAAAATGCTTTATTTTAGCAAAACAGCACGTTTTGAGCTTTAATCTGCGTTTTAACGCGTAAAACAGCATGAAAAACGACGAAATTTTTTATTCGTTTTTATTAATATTGCGTCTATTTTGAACGATTTCAAACGATCTAAAAATGCTTGAAAATGCTTTTCTATTTTAGCAAAACAGCACGTTTTGAGCTTTAATCTGCGTTTTAACGCGTAAAACAGCATAAAAACGACGAAATTTTTATTATTCGTTTTATTAATATTGCGTCTATTTGAACGATTTCAACGATGTAAAAATGCTGAAAATGCTTATTATTTTAGCAAAACAGCACGTTTTGAGCTTTAATCTGCGTTTTAACGCGTAAAACAGAAGCATAAAACGACGAATTTTTATTATTCGTTTTTATTAATATTGCTTCTATTTGAACGATTTCAACGATCTAAAATGCTTGAAAAATGCTTATTTTAGCAAACATAATGTTTTGAGCTTTAATCAGCGTTTTAACGCGTAAAACAGCCTAAAAAACGACGAAATTTATATTATTCCGTTTTTATTAATATTGCTTCTATTTGAACGATTTCAACAATCTAAAAATGCTTGAAAATGCTTATTTCAGCAAAACAAAAGCACGTTTTGAGCTTTAATCTGCTTTAACGCGTAAAACAGCATAAAAAAACGACGTAATTTTTATTATTCGTTTTTATTAATATTGCTTCTATTTGAACGATTTCAACGATCTAAAAATGCTTGAAAAAATGCTGGCTTAGCAAACAGCACGCGTTTTGCCGCTTTAATCTGCGTTTCAACGCGCAAAACAGCTTAAAAAAACGACGAAATTTTTATTATTCGTTTTGCCAATATTGCGTCTATTTTGAACGATTTCAACGATGCTTGAAAATGCTTATTTTGTGCTAAAAACAGCACGTTTTGAGTTTTAATCTGCGTTTTAACGCGTAAAACAGCATAAAAACGACGAATTTTTATTATTCGTTTTATTAATATTGCTTCTATTTGAACGATTTCAACGATCTAAAAATGCTTGAAAATGCTTATTTTAGCAAAACAGCACGTTTTGAGCTTTAATCTGCGTTTTAACGCGTAAAACAGCATAAAACGACGAAATTTTTATTATTCGTTTTTATTAATATTGCGTCTATTTGAACGATTTAACGATCTAAAATGCTTGAAAATGCGCTTATTTTAGCAAGACAGCACGTTTTGAGCTTTTAATCTGCGCTTTAACGCGTAAAACAGCATAAAACGACGAATTTTATTATTCGTTTTATTAATATTGCTTCTATTTGAACGATTACCACCCAAAATGCTTGAAAAATGCTTATTCAGCAAAACAGCACGTTTTGAGCTTAATCTGCGTTTTAACGCGTAAAACAGCATAAAAAACGACGAAATTCTTTTATTGCTCGTTTTTTGGCCATTATTGCGTCTATTTGAACGATTTCAACAATCTAAAATGCTTGAAAATGATTATTTTAGCGCAAAACAGCACGTTTTGAGCTTTAATCTGCATTTTAACGTACAGCATAAAAACGACGAATTTTTATTATTCGTTTTTTTATTAATATTGCTTCTATTTGGAACATTTCAACGATCTAAAATGCTTGAAAATGCTTATTTTGTAAAACAGCACGTTTTGAGCTTTAACTGCGTTTAACGCGTAAAACAGCATGTTCACGAAATTTTTATTATTCGCTTTTATTAATATTGCGTCTATTTGAACGGGATTCAACGATCTAAAAATGCTGAAAAGCTTATTTTAGCAAAACAGCACGTTTTGAGCTTTAATCTGCGTTTTAACGCGTAAATGGCATAAAAACGACAACTTTTATTAGTCGTTTTTATTAATATTGCGTCTATTTTAAACGATTTCAACGTGATCTAAATGCTTGAAAATGCTTATTTTAGCAAACAGCACGTTTTGAGCTTTTAATCTGCGTTTTAACGCGTAAACAGCATAAAAAAACGACGAAATTTTTATTATTCGTTTTTGCCAATATTGCGTCTATTTAAACGATTTCAACGATCTAAAATGCTTGAAAATGCTTATTTTGCGCAGCACGCTTGAGCTTTAATCTGCGTTTTAACGCGTAAAAACAGCATAAAAACGACGAATTTTTTATTATTCGCTTTTTATTAATATTGCCGTATTTGAACGATTTCAACGATCTAAAAATGCTTGAAAATGCTTATTTTAGCAAAACAGCACGTTTTGAGCTTTAATCTGCGTTTTAACGCGTAAACAGCATAAAAACGACGAATTTTTATTATTCGTCTTTTATTAATATTGCTTCTTTTTGAACGATTTCAACGATCTAAAATGTTTGAAAATGCTTATTTTAGCAAAACAGCACGTTTTTTTAATCTGCGTTTTAACCAAAACAGCATAAAAACGACAAAATTTTTTATTCTTTTTTATTAATATTGTTCTTTTTAAAAATTTAAAAAATTTTAAAATGCTTTTTTAAAAAAAATTTTTTTTTATTTTAATCTGCTTTTTAACGCAAAAAAAACAGTAAAAAAATTTTTTTATTATTTTTTTTTTTTTTGCATTTAACGTTTTTAAGTCTAAAATGTTGAAAAGTTTTTATTTTAAAAACGGTTTTATTTTTAATTTTTTTAAGGGAAAAAAAAAAACGTTTTTTATTTTTTTTTAAATTTCGTCTATTTAAAAGATTTAAACAAAAAAATTTTTGAAAATGCTTTTAGCAAAACAGCAGGGAGTTTAATTCGTTTTTAAAAAAAACGAAAAAAAAAAACCCTTTTTTTAATTTTTCTTTTTTTTAAAATTTTGCTTTATTTGCACAACGTTAAAAAGTTTAAAAATGCTTTTTTAGCAAAACAGCAGGAGTTTTTTAATTCGTTTTAAAAAAAAAGAAAAAAAAAGACGTTTTTTAATTTTTCTTTTTTTAAAATTTTGTTATTTAAGACAACGTTAAAAGCTTAAATTTTATTTTAGCAAAACAAAAACGGATTTTTAATTCTTTTTTAAAAAACCATAAAAACAAAAATTTTTTAACGTTTTTTTTAAAATTTTGCTTATTTAACACAACGTTAAAAAGCTTAAAAGCAAGCAAAAACACGTTTTTTTAAACCCTTTTTAACCTAAAACGATAAAAACGACAATTTTTTTTTAATTGTTTTTTTAAACGCCTTTTAAATTTAACGGTAAAAGCTTAAAAGCTTTTTTTAGCAAAAAAACTTTTTATTTAATTGCTTTTTAAAAAAACGATAAAAACAAATTTTTTTAATTTTTCTTTTTAAAAGCCTTTTAAACTTTAACGTTAAAAGTTAAAAGCTTTTTTTAAAAACAGATTTTTTTTTAATCGGTTTTGCAAAAAGAAAAAAAGACAAAATTTAATTATTTTTTTTAAAATTTTGCTTTTTTGAAATTTAAAAAAAAAAATGCTTAAAAGCTTAAGCAAAACAGATTTTTTTTTTTTTAATTGCTTTTAACGAAAACGAAAAAAACCGAATTTTTATTTTGAAAAGTTTTATTTAACGTTTTAACGCTAAAAGCTTAAAAGTTTTTTTTTAAAAAACGGTTTTATTAATTGTTTTTTTAACGTAAAACACAAAAACCAAAATTTTTTTATTTTGAAATTTGGGTTTTTTTTTTTAACGAAAACTTAAACAAAAATTTTTATTTTAAAAAAAATTTTATTTAACGGTTTTAAAAAAAAGAAAAAAAAAAGCTTTTTTTAACTTTTTTGTTTATTGCTTTTTTTTAAAAATTTAACGTTTAAATTTTTAAAATTTTTTTAAAAATCCCTTTATTTAACTGTTTTTAACGCAAAAAAGCTAAAAGGAAATTTTTTTTTTTTTAATTTTTCTTTTAAATTTAACGTTTAAAAAAGGAAAAAATTTTTTATTTTGAAAAAATTTTATTTTAACGGTTTTAAGGGAAAAAAGCAAAAAAAAATTTTTTTTTAAATTTTTTTAAATTTGGTTATTTGCATTTAACGCTAAAAAGTTAAAAGCTTTTTATTTTGAAAAAAACCTTTTATTTAACGGTTTTAAGGGTAAAAAAGCTAAAAAGGTTTTTTTAACATTTTTTATTAAATTGCGTTTTTAAAACGTTTAACGTTTAAAAAAGCAAAAAATCTTTATTTTGAAAAAATTTTTTTTATTTTTAATTTTTTTTAAGCTAAAAATAAAACAAAAAACGATTAAATTTTAAAACATTTAAGTTAAAAAAGCAAAATGCTTTTTTAGCAAAACAGCAGGGATTTTTTAATTCGTTTTAATAAAAAGTTTTAAAAACGTTTTTTTAATTTTTTTTAAAATTTTGCTTTTTTGAACGATTTAACTTAAAAGGGAAAAGCTTACCCAAAACCCGATTTTTTTTTTG
>NW_027046432.1:0-25352 GCF_025399875.1 Dalotia coriaria | reverse complement strand
TTTTGAACGATTTCAACGATCTAAAAGCTTTAAAATGCTTATTTTGCAAAAAACAGCACTTTTTGAGTTTATTCTGCGTTTTAACGCGTAAAACAGCATAAAACGACGAAATTTTTATTATTCGTTTTTATTTTTATTGCGTCTATTTGAACGATTTCAACGATCAAAAAATGCTTGAAAATGCTATTTTAGCAAAACAGCACGTTTTGAGCTTTTAATCTGCGTTTTAACGCGTAAAACAGCATAAAAACGACGAATTTTTATTATTTGTTTTTATTATTATTGCTTCTATTTGAACGATTTCAACGATCTAAATGCAGAAAATGCTTATTTTAGCAAAAAGCACGTTTTGAGTTTAATCTGCGTTTTAACGCGTAAAACAGCATAAAAACGACGAATTTTTTTATTCGTTTTTATTAATATTGCTTCTATTTGAACGATTTCAACGATCTAAAATGCTTGAAAATGCTTATTTTAGCAAAACAGCACGTTTTGAGTTTTAATCTGCGTTTTTAACGCGTAAAACAGCATAAAACGACGAATTTTTTATTATTTGTTTTTATTAATATTGTTTATTTGAACGATTTCAACTATCTAAAATGCTTGAAAATGCTTATTTTAGCAAAACAGCACGTTTTGAGCTTTATTCTGCGTTTTAACGCGTAAAACAGCATAAAACGACGAAATTTTATTATTCGTTTTTATTAATATTGCGTCTATTTGAACGATTTCAACGATCTAAAATGCTTGAAAATGCTTATTTTAGCAAAACAGCACGTTTTGAGTTTAATCTGCGTTTAACGCGTAAAACAGCATAAAAACGACGAATTTTTTATTATTCGTTTTTATTAATATTGCTTCTATTTGAACGATTTCAGCAATCTAAAATGCTTGAAAATGCTTATTTTAGCAAAACAGCACGTTTTGAGCTTTAATCTGCGTTTTAACGCGTAAAACAGCATAAAAACGACGAATTTTTATTATTCGTTTTTATTAATATTGCTTCTATTTGAACGATTTCAACGATCTAAAATGCTTGAAAATGCTTATTTTAGCAAAACAGCACGTTTTGAGCTTTTAATATGCGTTTTAACGCGTAAACAGCATAAAACGACGAAATGTTTTATTAAGTTTTTATTAATATTGCGTCTATTTGAACGATTTCAACGATTCAAAATGCTTGAAAATACTTATTTTAGCAAAACAGCAATTTTGAGCTTTTAATCTGCGTTTTAACTGCGTAAAAACAGCATAAAAACGACAATTTTTATTATTCGTTTTTATTAATATTGCGTCTATTTGAACGATTTCTACGATCTAAAAATGCTTGAAAATGCTTATTTTAGCAAAACAGCACGTTTTGAGCTTTAATCACGTTTTAACGCGTAAAACAGCATAAAACGACGAATTTTTTATTATTTGTTTTTCTTAACATTGTTTCTATTTGAACGATTTCAACGATCTAAAAATGCTTTGAAAATGCTTATTTTAGCAAAACAGTATGTTTTGAGTTTATTCTGCGTTTTAACGCGTAAAACAGCATAAAAAGACGATTTTTATTATTCGTTTTATTAATATTGCGTCTATTTGAACGATTTTAACGATCTAAAATGCTTGAAAATGCTTTTATTTTAGCAAAACAGCACGTTTTGAGCTTTAATCTGCGTTTTAACGCGTAAAACAGCATAAAAACGACAATTTTTATTATTCGTTTTTATTAATATTGCTTCTATTTGAACGATTTCACGATCTAAAATGCTTGAAAATGCTTATTTTAGCAAAACAGCACGTTTTGAGCTTTAATCTGCGTTTTAACGCGTAAACAGCATAAAAACGACGAAATTTTTATTATTCGTTTTTATTAATTGCGTCTATTTGAACGATTTCAACGATCTAAAATGCTTGAAAATGCTTATTTTAGCAAAACAGCAGTTTTGAGCTTTAATCTGCGTTTAACGCGTAAAACAGCACAAAAACGATGAAATTTTTATTATTCGTTTTTATTATATTGCGTCTATTTGAACGATTTCAACGATCTAAAAACTAAAAATGCTTAAAAATTTATTTCAGAAAAAACAGCACTTTTTGGTTTTTATTCTGCGTTTTAACGCGTAAAACAGCATAAAAAGGGACAAAATTTTTTATTTTCGTTTTTTTTAAAACCCCTTATTTAACGATTTCAAGGGATCTAAAATGTTTTGAAAATGCTTTTTTAAAAGCAAAATAGCACTTTTTTGAGTTTAATTGCAACGGAAAAAAAGCAAAAAAATGACGAATTTTTTTTTTCTTTTTTTATTAATATTTTTTTTTTAAAACGTTTTCCCACGATCAAAAAATGCTTGAAAATGCTTTTTTTAGCAAAAAAAAGCGGGTTTTTGATTTTTTTAATCTGCGTTTAACGCGTAAAACAGCATAAAATGACGTTTTTTATTTTTCCCTTTTTTTATTAATATTGCGTATATTTGAACGATTTAAAACGATCTAAAATGCTTGGAAAAATGCTTATTTTGCAAAAAACAGCACGTTTTGTTTTTTTATTCTGCTTTTAAAAACGCGAAAAACAGCATAAAAACGACGAAATTTTATTATTCGTTTTTTTTTTTATTGCGTCTTTTTTGAACGGATTTCAACGATCAAAAAATGCTTGAAAATGCTTTTTTTTTGGAAAAAAGCACGTTTTGTTTTTTTAATCTGCTTTTTAAAACGCAAACAGAAAAAAAAAACGACAAATTTTTTTTATTATTCGTTTTTATTAATATTGCTTTTTTTGAACGATTTCAACGATCTAAAATGCTTCTGGTTTATTTTGGCAAAAACAGCACTTTTCCCTTTTAATCTGCGTTTTAAGGGCAAAAACAGCAAAAAAAAAACGACGAAATTTTTATTATTTTTTTTTTTATTTTATTGCTTTCCTTTTGGGCATTTCAACGATCTAAAATGCTTGAAAATGCTTTTTTTTAGAAAAAACAGAAAGTTTTGAGCTTTAATCTGCTTTTTTAACGCGAAAAAACAGCAAAAAAACGACAAATTTTTTTATTATTCGTTTTTTTTAAATATTGCTTTTTTTGGAACATTTCAACGTTTCAAAATGTTTGAAAATGTTTTATTTTAGAAAAAAGGGCACGTTTTGAGCTGTAATCTGCGTTTTAACGCGTAAAACAGCAAAAAAAACGACGAAATTTTTATTATTTTTTTTTATTAATATTGCGTCTATTTGATCAAAAAATGTTTGGGAAAATGTTTTATTTTAAAAAACAAGTTTTGAGTTTTAATCTGCGTTTTAACGCGTAAAAAAAAGCATAAAAAGGGACGAATTTTATTATTCTTTTTTATTAATATTGCTTCTTTTTTGAACGATTTAAACCCATCAAAAATTGCTTAAAAAATGCTTTTTTTTTAGAAAAAACAGCACGTTTTGAGTTTTATTCTGCGTTTTAACGCGAAAAACAGTTTTAAAAACACGAAATTTTTTTATTCGCTTTTTTATTAATATTGGGGCCTATTTGAACGATTTCAACGATCTAAAATCCCTTGAAAATGTTTTTATTTTAGAAAAAACAGCACGTTTTGAGTTTTTAATCTGGGGTTTTTAACGGGGGGTAAAACAGCAAAAAAATGACGAATTTTTTTTTATTTTTCCGGTTTTAAATATTGCTTCTATTTAAACGATTTCAACGATCTTGTTTTAAAATGCTTTTTTAGCAAAACAGCACGTTTTGAGTTTTTTAATCTGCTTTTTAACGCGAAAACAGCAAAAAAAACTACGACTTTTTTTATTCCCTTTTTTTTATTAATATTGCTTCATGTGAACGATTTCAACGATCAAAAAATGCTTGGAAAATCCCAATTTTAGAAAAAAAAAGTTTTGAGTTTTTAATCTGCTTTTTAACGCGAAAAAAGAAAAAAAACGCCCAAAAATTTTTTTTATTAGTTTTTATTAATATTGCGTCTTTTTAAAAACATTTAAAACGATCTGAAATGTTTAAAAAATGCTTATTTTTGCAAAACAGGGTTTTATTTTCCGCTTTTTAAAACGCGTAAAACAGCAAAAAAACGACAAAATTTTTTAAATTTATTCGTTTTTTTTTTTATTGGGTCTTTTTAAAATTTAACGATCTAAAATGCTTGAAAATGCTTTTTTTTAAAAGAAAAAAAACAGAACGTTTTAAAAGCTTTAATCGCGTTTTAACGCGTAAAACAGCTTTAAAAGGGCGTTTTTTATTATTCGTTTTTATTAAAAATTTGTTTTTTTTGAACGATTTCAACGATCTAAAATGCTTGAAAATGTTTTATTTTGCAAAAAGCAACTTTTTGAGCAATCTGCGTTTTAACGCGAAAAAACAGCAAAAAAACGACAAAATTTTTTATTATTCGTTTTTTTTTAAATTTGCGTCTATTTAACGATTTCAACGTTTCAAAATTTTTTTTGAAAATGCTTTTTTTAAAAGAAAAAAAACAGCACGTTTCGAGCTTTAATCTGCGTTTTAACGCGTAAAAAAAAGCAAAAAAACGACAAAATTTTTTATTTTTTTCGTTTTTATTTTTATTGCGTCTATTTGAACGTGATTTCAACGATCAAAAAAATGCTTGAAAATCCCTTTATTTTGCCGAACGTTTTGAGTTTTAATCTGCGTTTTAAGGGCCAAAAAACAGCATAAAAACGACGAAATTTTATTATTCGTTTTTATTAATATTGTTTTTTTTGAACGATTTCAACATCAAAAATGTTTTTGAAAATGTTTATTTTAGAAAAACAGCACGTTTTACTGTTAATCTGCTTTTTAACGCGTAAAACAGCAAAAAAACGACAAAATTTTTTTATTATTCGTTTTTATTTTTTCCCCCCCTTTTTTAATCTAAAATGCTTGAAAATGTTTATTTTAGCAAAAAAAAAGAATTTTTTGAGCTTTTAATCTGCGTTTTTTAACGGTAAAAAACAAAAACGACAAATTTTTTTATTATTCTTTTTTTTATTAATATTGCTTCTTTTTTGAACGATTTCAAGGGATCAAAAAATGTTTAAAAATTTTTTTATTTTAGAAAAAACAGCACGTTTTTGAGTTTTTTATTCTGCGTTTTAAAACGCGTAAAACAGCTTTAAAAACGACAAAATTTTTTATTATTCTTTTTTATTAATATTGCGTCTATTTAAAACCATTTCAACCCCCCAAAATGTTTAAAAATGCTTTTTTTTGGCAAAACAGAAAAGTTTTGAGCTTTAATCTGCTTTTTTAACGCGTAAAAAAAAAGCAAAAAAAATGACGAAATTTTTTATTATTGGGTTTTTTTATTAATATTTTTTTTTTAAAAACGTTTTCCCAACGATCAAAAATGTTAAAAAATGCTTTTTTAAAAGCAAAAAAAAGCACGTTTTGAGCTTTAATCTGCTTTTTAACGCGAAAAAACAGCATAAAAAACTACGACATTTTTATTACCTTTTTTATTAATATTGCTTCTATGGAACATTTCAACGATTTTTAAAAATGTTTTGAAATGTTTATTTTAGAAAAAACAGCACTTTTTTGAGTTTTTAATCTGCTTTTTTAACGCGTAAAAACACAAAAAAAACGACGAAATTTTTATTATTCGTTTTTTTTTAAATATTGGGGTCTTTTTTTAAAGGGATTTCAACGATCTAAAAATGTTTAAAAAATCCCTTATTTTTGAAAAAACAGCGGGTTTTTTGAGTTTATTCTGCGTTTTAACGCGAAAAACAGCAAAAAAAAACCCACGAAATTTTTTATTCGTTTTTTTTTTTATTGCGTCTATTTGAACGATTTCAACGATTTTAAAAATGTTGAAAATGCTTATTTTAGAAAAAACAGCACTTTTTTGAGCTTTAATCTGCGTTTTAACGCGTAAAAAAAAGCAAAAAAAACGACAAATTTTTTATTATTCTTTTTTATTAATATTGTTTTATTTGAACGATTTCAACGATCAAAAAATGCTTGAAAATGTTTTTATTTTAGCAAAATAGCACTTTTTTATTTTTAATTTTTGCGTTTTAACGCGAAAACAGCAAAAAAAACGACGAAATTTTATTATTCGTTTTTATTAATATTGCGTCTATTTGAACGATTTCAACGATTTTGCTTAAAAAATGCTTTTTTTAAAAGCAAAAAAAAGAAATTTTTTGAGTTTTATTCCCCGCGTTTTAACGCGTAAAAAAAAAGCAAAAAGGGACAAAATTTTTATTATTCTTTTTTTATTAATATTGCTTCTTTTTTGAACGATTTCAACGATCTAAAATGTTTAAAAAATGTTTTTTTAGCAAAAAAAAACGTTTTGAGTTTTAATCTGCTTTTTCCCCCGCGTAAACAGCAAAAAACGACAAAATTTTTTATTATTCGTTTTTATTAATTTTCCCCAAAACCGTTTTTAAAAAAAAAATTTTTTTTAAAAAAATTTTTATTTTTTTTTTTTTTTTGAAAAAAAATTTAAAAAAAAAAAAGGGGGTTTTTTTTTTTTTAAAACGTTTTAAAACCGAAAAAATTTTTTAAATTTTTTTTTTTTTTTTTTAAAATTAAAAAAAAATTTTTTTAAAAAAAAAATTTTTTTTAAAAATTTTTTAAAAAAAAAAAACCCCCCCCTTTTTTTTTTAAATTTTTTTTTAAATTTTTTCCCAAAAAAAAATTTTTAAAAAAAATTTTTTTAAAAAGGGGTTTTTTTTAAAAAAAAACCGAAAAAAAAAAGGGTTTTTTTTAATTTTTTTTTTTTTTAAAAAAAAAATTTTTTTTTTAAAAAAAATTTTTTAAAAAAAAAAATTTTTTTTTTAAAAAATTTTTTTTTCCCCCAAAAAAAAAATTTTAAAAAAATTTTTTTTTTTTTTTTTTTCAAAAAAAAACCCCTTTTAAAAAAAAAATTTTTTTAAAAAAAATTTTTTTTAAAAAAAAGGGTTTTTTTTTAAAAAATTTTTTTTTTTTTTTTTAAATTTTTTTTAAAATTTTTTAAAAAAAAACCCGGGTTTTTTTTTTTAAAAAACCCCGGGAAAAAAATTTTTTTTTTTTTTAAAAAAAAAAATTTTTTTTTTTTAAAAAATTTTTTTTTTGGGAAAAAAAAAAAAATTTTTTTTTTTTTCCAAAACAGAAAAAACCAAATTTTTTTTTTTTAAAAAAAAAAAAATTTTTAAATTTTTAAATTTTTTTTTTTTTAAAAAAAAATTTTAAAATTTTTTTTTTTTTAAAAAAATTTTAAAACCAAAATTTTTTTTTTTTTTTAAAAAATTTCCCCAAAAAAAATTTTAAAATTTCTTTTTTTAAAAGGTTTTTTTTAAAAAAAAATTTTTTTTTTTTTTAAAACCGGGGGAAAAAAAAGGGGAAAAAAAAACCTTTTAAAAAAAATTTTTTTTTTTTTTTTTTTAAAAAAAATTTTTTTTAAAACTTTTTAAAAAAAAAAAATTTTTTTTTTTAAAAAAGGTTTTTGGAAAAAAATTTTAAAACGTTTTAAAAAAAAAAAAATTTTTTTTAAATTATTTTTTTTTAAATTTTTAAAAAAATTTAAAAAAAAAATTTTTTAAAAAAAAAAAAACCCTTTTTTTTTTTTAAAAAAAAAAAACCGTTTTTTTTTTTTTTTTTTTTAAAAAAAATTAAAAACCTTTTTAAAAAAAAAACCGTTTTGAGTTTTTTCGGGTTTTAACGCGTAAAACAGCATAAAAACGACGAAATTTTATTATTCGTTTTTATTAATATTGCTTCTATTTGAACGATTTCAACGATCTAAAATGCTTGAAAATGCTTATTTTAGCAAAACAGCACGTTTTGAGCTTTAATCTGCGTTTTAACGCGTAAAACAGCATAAAAATGACGAATTTTTTATTATTCGTTTTTATTAATATTGCTTCTATTTGAACGATTTCAACGATCTAAAATGCTTGAAAATGCTTATTTTAGCAAAACAGCACGTTTTGAGCTTTAATCTGCGTTTTAACGCGTAAACAGCATAAAAACGACGAATTTTTTATTCGCTTTTTATTAATATTGCTTCTATTTGAACGATTTCAACGACCTAAAATGCTTGAAAATGCTTATTTTAGCAAAACAGCACGTTTTGAGCTTGCGTTTCAACGCAAAACAGCATAAAACGACGAAATTTTTATTATTAGTGTTTATTAATATTGCGTCTATTTGAATGATTTCAACGATCTAAAATGTGAAAATGCTTATTTTAAGAAAACAGCACGTTTTGAGCTTTATTCCTGCGTTTTAACGCGTAAAACAGCATAAAACGACGAAATTTTTTATTATTCGTTTTTTATTAATATTGCTTCTATTTGAACGATTTCAACGATCTAAAATGCTTGAAAATGCTTATTTTAGCAAAACAGCATCGTTTTGAGTTTTTATTCTGCGCTTTACGCGTAAAACAGCATAAAAACGATTAGCCCTTTTATTATTTGTTTTTTTATTTCTTATCGCGTCTATCTGAACGATTTCCAACGATTCAAAATGCTTGAAAATGTTTATTTTAAAACAGCACGTTTTGAGCTTTAATCTGCGTTTCTTAACGCGTAAACAGCATGTAAAAAAACGACGAATTTTTTTATTATTCGTTTTTATTAATTATTGCTTCTATTTGAAACGGGATTTCAACGATCTTAAAATGCTTTGAAATGCTTATTTTGTGCCAAAACAGCACGTTTTGAGCTTTACCCGCGTTTTAAATGCGCAAAACAGCGCATAAAAACGACGAAATTTTTTATTATTCCCGTTTTTATTACTATTATTGCGTCTTATCGGAAACGATTTCAACGATCTGGGGTACCGTGCGTGAAAATGTTTATTTTAGCAAAACAGCGTTTTGAGCTTTATTCTGCGTTTTAACGCGCAACAGCATAAAAACGACGAAATTTTTATTATTCGTTTTTATTAATATTGCTTCTATTTGAACGATTTCAACGATCTAAAATGCTTGAAAATGCTTATTTTAAACAGCACGTTTTGAGCTTTTAATCTGCGTTTTACGCGTAAACAGCATAAAAACGACGAATATTTTTATTATTTGTTTTTATTAATATTGCGTCTATTTGAACGATTTCAACGATCTAAAATGCTTGAAAAATGGTATTTTGTTAAAACAGCACGTTTTGAGCTTTAATCTTCGGTGTTTTAACGCGTGTTCCAGCATAAAAACGACGAATTTTTTTATTAATCGTTTTTATTAATATTGCTTCTATTTGAACGATTTCAACGATCTAAAATGCTTGAAAATGCTTATTTTAAAGAAACAGCACGTTTTGAGTTTTATTCTGCGTTGTAACGCGTAAAACAGCATATGCTCACAGCCATTATTCGTTTTACAATATTGCGTCTATTTTGAAATACTAAACGATCTAAAATGCTTGGAAAATGCTGCTTATTTTAGCAAAACAGCACGCTTTTGCTGCGTTTTAACGCAAGTGCAAAACAGCATAAAAACGACGTAATATTTTATTATTGTTTTTATTAATATTGCTTTTAATTGAACGTGATTTCAACGATCTAAAATGCTTGAAAATGCTTATTTGTTAAACAGCACGTTTTGCTTTTAATCTGCGTTTTAACGCGTAAAACAGCATAAAAAAAAACGACGAAATTTTTATTATTCTTTACACATTGCGTCTATTTGAAACTTATTTCACGATCTAAAACGCTGGCGCACGCTTTATTTTAGCAAAAACGCAGCGATTTTAATCTGGTGTTTTAACGCGCGTAAAACAGCATAAAACGACGAATTTTTATTATTCGTTTTTTATTACTATTGCTTTTTATTTGAACGATTTCAACGATCTAAAATGCTTGAAAATGCTTTATTTTGAAGCAAAACAGTTAATGTTTTGAGCTTTAATCTGCGTTTAACGCGTAAACAGCAAAAAACGACGAATTTTTTATTATTCGTTTTTATTAATATCGCTTCTATTTGAACGATTTCAACGATCTAAAATGTTTGAAAATGCCGGTTTTAGCAAAAAGCACGTTTTTGAGTTTTTAACGGCGCTGAACGCAAAACAGCATAAAAAATCTACGAATGGTATTATTCGTTTTTTATTAATACAGCTCATTGGAACGATTTCAACGGATCGCACGCCGCCGGCTTTTAGCAAAACAGCACGCTTTGAGCTTTAATCTGCGTTTTAACGCGTAAAGCAGCATAAAACGACGAATTTTTTATTATTCGCCTTTAACATTGCTTTATTTTAAACGATTTCAACGATCTAAAATGCTTGAAAATGCTTATTTTAGCAAAAAACAGCACGTTTTGAGTTTTATTCTGCGTTTTAACGCGTGTTCGCTATGTAAAACGACGAAATTTTTTTATTATTCGCTTTATTAATATTGCGTCTATTTAAACGATTTTAACGATCTAAAATGCTTGAAAATGCTTATTTTAGCAAAACGGCACGTTTTGAGCTTTAATCTGCGTTTAACGCGTAAAAACAGCATAAAACCACGAAATTTTTTATTATTCGTTTTTATTAATAATATTGCTTCTTACTTCTGAACTATTTCAACGGATTCTTAAAATGCTTAAAATGCTTATTTTACAAAACAGCAATTTTTGAGCTTTAATCTGCGCGTTTTAACGCGTAAACAGCATAAAAAACGACGAATTTTTATTATTCGTTTTTGCCAATACGGTGTCTATTTGAAACGATTTCAACGATCTAAAAATGCTTGAAAATGTTTATTTTAGCAAAACAGCACGTTTTGAGCTTTAATCAGCGTTTCGCAAAACAGCATAAAAATTCCGACAGCCTTTTATTATTCGTTTTTATTAATATTGCGTATATTTGAACGATTTTAACGATCTAAAAATGCTTGAAAATGCTTATTTTAGCAAAACAGCACGTTTTGAGCTTTATTCTGCGTTTTAACGCGTAAAACAGCATAAAAACGACGAAATTTTTATTATCTGCTTTTATTTTACGCCCACTGAACGATTTCAACGATCTGTAGCCGCTTGAAAAGTTTATTTTGTGCCAAAACAGCACGTTTTGAACTTAATCTGCGTTTTAACGCGTAAAACAGCATAAAACGACGAATTTTTTATTATTCGTTTTTATTAATATTGCTTTATTTGAACGATTTCAACGATCTAAACGCTTGCTTATTTTAGCAAAACAGCACGTTTTGAGCTTTAATCTGCGTTTTAACGCGCAGCATAAAACGACTACTTTTTATTAATTCGTTTTTCTAACATTGCTTTATTTGAACGATTTCAACGATCTAAAAATGCTTGAAAATGCTTATTTAGCAAACAGCACGTTTTGAGCTTTTATTCTGCGTTTTAACGCGTAAACAGCATAAAATCGACGAATTTTTTATTATTCGTTTTTATTAATATTGCTTCTATTTGAACGATTTCAACGGAATCTAAAATGCTTCTGAAAATGCTTATTTTAGCAAAACAGCACGTTTTGAGCTTTTATTCTGAGTTTTAACTCGTAAAACAGCACAAAAACGACGAAATTTTACATATTCGTTTTTACATTAATATTGCGTCTATTTGAACGATTTCAACGATCTAAAATGCTTAAAATGCTTATTTTAGCAAAATGGCACGTTTTGAGCTTTTAATCTGCGTTTTAACGCGTAAAACAGCATAAAATGACGATTTTTTATTATTCGTTTTTATTAATATTGTTTTATTTAAACGATTTTTAACGATCTAAAACAAGCTTTGAAAATGCTTTATTTAGCAAAACAGCACGTTTTGAGCTTTAATCTGTGTTTTAACGCGTAAAACAGCATAAAACACGCAAATTTGCTATTTGTTTTTATTAATATTGCGTCTATTTGAACGATTTCCCAAATCGATCTAAAAAATGTTTGAAAATGCTTTATTTTAGCAAAACAGCAAATGTTTTGCGCTTTAATTGCGTTTTAACGTAAGTAAAAATAGCATAAAACGACGAATTTTATTATTCGTTTTTATTAATACGTTTTATTTAACCATATTTCAAACGATCTAAAATGTTTGAAAAATGCTTATTTTGTAGCAAAACAGCACGTTTTGAGCTTTTTAATCTGCAGTTTTAACGCGTAAAACAATGGTGCTATTAAAACGACGAATTTTTTTATTATTCGTTTTATTAATATTGCTTCTATTTGAACGATTTCAACGATTCAAAATGTTTAAAAATGCTTTTATTTTAGCAAAAGCAGCATCGTTTTAGTTTAACTGCGTTTTAACGCGTAAAACAGCATAAAACGACGAATTTTTTATTATTTGTTTTTACACATTGCGTCTGACGAACGATTTCAACGATTCAAAATGTTTGAAAATGTTTATTTAGCAAAACAGCATCGTTTTGAGCTTTTAACTGCGCTTAACGCCGTAAAAAACAGCATAAAAAACGACGAATTTTATTATTCGTTTTTATTAATATTGCTTCCATTTTGAACGATTTCAACGATCTAAAATGCTTGAAAACGCTTATTTTAGCAAAACAGCACGTTTTTAGCTTTAATCTGCGTTTTCACCAAGTGTAAAACAGCATAAAACGACAAATTTTTTATTATTTGTTTTTATTAATATTGCGTCTATTTGAAACGATTTCAACGATCTAAAAATGCTTGAAAATGCTTATTTTAGCAAAACAGCACGTTTTGAGCTTCAAATTGCGTCGGTATCGCGTAAACAGCATAAAACGACGAATTTTTATTGTCGTTTTTTATTAATATTGTTTGCCTTGGAACGATTTCGTTAATCTAAAATGTTGAAATGCTTTTATTTTAGCAAAACAACGTTTTGAGCTTCATTCTGAGTTTTAACTGTAAACAGCATAAAACGACGAAATTTTTATTATCTGTTTTTATTAATATTACAGGTCTATTTGAAATTTCAACGATCTAAAATACGTTTAAAAAAATGCTTTATTTTTAAAACAGTTAATGTTTGAGTTTTAATCTGCGTTTTAACGCGTAAAACAGCAGTAAAAATGACGTATTTTTTGCATATTCGTTTTATTAATATTGTTTCATTTAAAACGATTTCCCAACGATCTAAAATGCTTGAAAATGCTTATTTTGGCAAAACAGCATCAGTTTTGAGTTTTAATCTGCGTTTTAACGCGTAAACAGCATAAAACGACGAAATTTTTTATTATTTGTTTTTATTAATACGTTTCCTATTTGGAACGATTTCCAACGATCTAAAATGTGCTTTTGAAATGCTTATTTTAGCAAAACAGCACGTTTTGAGCTCTTTTATTCTGAGTTTAACTGTAAAACAGCATAAAACGACGAAATTTCTTGCTATCTGTTTTATTAATATTGTGTCTTATTTGGAACGATTTCAACGATCTAAAAAAATGCTTTGAAAATGTTTCTTATTTTGAAAGCAAAACAGCACGTTTTGAGCTTTAACTGCTCTTTTAACGCGTAAAACAGCATAAAACACGAATTTTTTATTATTCGTTTTTATTAATATTGCGTCTATTTGAACGATTTCAACGATCTAAAATGTTTGAAAATGCTTATTTTCAGCAAAACAGCACGTTTTGAGTTTAATCAGTTTTAACGCGTAAAACAGTACAAAACGACGAAATTTTATTATTCGTTTTAGCGAATATTGCGCCTATTTAAAAACGATTTCAACGATCTAAAATGCTTGAAAATGCTTATTTTAGCAAAACAGCACGTTTTGAGTTTTTAATCTGCGTTTTAACGCGTAAAACAAAGTAATAAAAACGTGACGAATTTTTTATTATCGCTTTTTATTGTTGCTGTTTTATTTGAACGATTTCAACGATCTAAAAATGCTTGAAAATGCTTATTTTAAAGCAAAACAGCACGTTTTGAGTTTTAATCTGCGTTTTAACGCGTAAAACAGCGCCAAAACGACGAATTTTTTATTTGTTTTGCCAATATTGCGTCTATTTGAACGATTTCAACGATCTAAAATGCTTGAAAATGCTTTTACTTTAGCAAAACACGTTTTGAGTTTTAATCTGCGTTTTAACGCGTAAAACAGTATGTCGACGAATTTTTATTATTCGTTTTTATTAATACGTTTCTATTTGAACGATTTCAAACGCATCTAAATGCTTGAGTAGTTTTATTTAGTAAAACAGTGTCGTTTTGAGTTTTAATCTGGGTGTTTCAACGCGTAAAAAATATATATGTAAAAAACGACAAATTTTTTGGCTGACATTTATTTTTATTAATATTATTGCGCTCCATTTTAAACGATTTCAACGATCTAAAATGTTTAAAAATAAAGCTTTTATTTTAGAAAAAACAGCATCGTTTTAGCTTTAATCTGCGTTTTAACGCGTAAAACAAGTAGTAAAACCAGACGAAATTTTTATTATTCGTTTTTATTAATACGCTTCTATTTTGAACGATTTCAACGATCTAAAATGCTTGAAAATGCCGGCTTTAGCAAATGTTTTGAGTTTTATTCTGAGTTTAACTCGTAAAACAAAAGCATGCAAAAAAACGACGAAATTTTTATTATTCATTTTTATTAATATTGCGTCTATTTGAACGATTTCAACGATCTAAAATGCTTAAAAATGCTTTATTTTAGCAAAAACAGCACGTTTTGAGCTTTAATCTGCGTTTTAATCGCAAACAAGTATAAAAATGCTACGTGATTTTTATTCGTTTTTGTTAATATTGCTTCTATTTAAACGATTTCTGTAACGATCTAAATGCTTGAAAATGCTTATTTTAGCAAACAGCACGTTTTGAGTTTCTTTAATCTGCGTTTTAACGCGTAAACAGCATAAAACGACAGCCCTTTTATTATTTGTTTTTATTAATATTGTCTATTTGAACGATTTCAACGATCTAAAATGCTTGAAAATGTTACTGGCAAACAGCACGTTAATAATCTGCGTTTTAACGCGTAAAAACGTGCTAGCAAAACTATCGATTTTTATTATTCGTTTTTATTAATATTGCTTCTATTTGAAACTTATTTCAATGATCTAAAATGCTTGAAAATGTTTATTTTAGCAAAAACAGCACGTTTTGAGCTTTAACGCGTTTTAACGCGTAAAACAGCATAAAACGACGAATTTTATTATTCCGTTTTTGCTAATATTGCTTCTATTTGAACGATTTCACCGATCTAAAACGCTTAAAAATGCTTATTTTCAGCAAAACAGCACGTTTTGCTTTAATCTGCGTTTTAACGCGTAAAGCGTACATGTTCACGAATTTTTTATTATTTGTTTTTATTAATATTGCGTCTATTTGAACGATTTCAAACGATCTAAAAATGTTTGAAAATGCTTATTTTAGCAAAACAGCACGTTTTGAGCTTTTAACCTGCGTTTAACGCAAACATATAAAAAACGACGAATTTCATTATTCGTTTTGCCATTATTGCTTCGGTTTGAAACGATTTCAACGATCTAAACGTTTGCACAAGCGGTCGGCAAAACAGCACGTTTTGAGCTTTAATCTGCGTTTTAACGCGTAAAACAGCATAAAACGACAAATTTTTATTATTTGTTTTTATTAATATTGCGTCTTATTTGAACAGATTTCAACGATCTAAAATGTTGAAAATGCTTATTTTGCTAAAACAGCACGCGTTTTGAGCTTTAATCTGCGTTTTAACGCGCAAACAGCATAAAAACGACGAATTTTGCCATTCGCTTCTTATTAATATTGTTTATTTGAACGCTCTCAACGATCTAAAAATGCTTGAAAAATGCTTATTTTAGCGTGGGCAAAACAGCACGTTTTGAGCTTTATTCTTGAGTTTTAACTGTAAAACAAAAACGACGAAATTTTTATTATTCGTTTTTATTAATATTGCGTCTATTTGAAATCGATTTCAAATGATCTAAAATGCTTTAAAAATGCTTATTTTAGCAAAACAGCACGTTTTGCTTTAATCTGCGTTTTAACGTATGTAAAACAGCATAAAACACGATTTTTTTTTATTATTCGTTTTTTATTATTGTTTGCCAAAACGATTTCAACGATCTAAAATGCTTGAAATGCTTATTTTAGCAAAACAGCACGTTTTGAAGCTTTAATCTGGTGTTTTAACGCGTAAAACAGCATAAAACGACGAAATTTTTATTATTTGTTTTTTATTAATATTGCTTCTAGTTTGAACGATTTCAACGATCTAAAAATGTTTGAAAATGCTTATTTTAGCAAAACAGCACGTTTTGAGTTTTATTCTGAGTTTTACCGTAAAATGGCATAAAAAACGACGAAATTTTATTATTCGTTTTTATTAATATTATGTCTATTTGGAATGACGATCTAAAATGCCGGTATGTTTATTTTAGCAAAACAGCACGTTTGAGCTGAATTCGCGCTTTAATCGCGTAAAACAGCATAAAATGGACGATTTTTTTATTATTCGTATTTTATTAATATTGTTTCTATTTAAACGATTTCTAACGATCTAAAATGCTTGAAAATGCTTATTTTAGCAAAACAGCACGTTTTGAGTTTTTAATCTGCGTTTTAACGGCGCAAAACAGCATAAAAAACGACGAAATTTTTATTATTTGTTTTTATTAATATTGCTTCTATTTGAACTATTTCAACGATCTAAAATGCTTAAATGCTTTATTTCAGCAAACAGTACGTTTTGAGCTTTAATCTGTGTTTTAACGCGTAAAACAGCATAAAACGACGAATTTTTATTATCTGTTTTTTACATTATTGTTTCTATTTGAACGATTTCAACGATCTAAAAATGTTTGAAAATGCTGTTTGCAAACAGCACGTTTTGAGCTTTAATCTGCGTTTTAACGCGTAAAACAGCATAACGACAAATTTTATTATTTGTTTTTATTAATATTGCGTCTATTTGAACGATTTCAACGATCTGCGTTTAGGCCATTAGCAAATGGAAAATGTTTTGAGCTTTAATCTGCGTTTTAACGCGTAAAAACAGCATAAAAACGACGTAATTTGGCTATTCGTTTTTATTAATATTGCTTCTATTTTGAACGATTTTCAACGATCTTAAATGCTTGAAAATGCTATTTTAAAAACAGTACTGTTTTGAGTTTATTCTGGTTTTAACTGTAAAACAGTATAAAAATGACGATTTTTATTCGTTTTTTTATTACATTGCTCTGTTCATTTCAACGGGATCTAAAAATGCTTTGAAAATGCTTATTTTAAAACAGTAACGTTTTGAGTTTTACCTGCGTTTTAACGCGTAAACAGCATAAAACGACGAAATTTTTTATTATTTGTTTTTATTAATATTGTTTCTATTTGAAACGATTTCCTCAACGATCTAAATGCTGAAAATGCTTACTTAGTGAAAACAGCACGCGTTTTGAGTTTTATTCTGAGTTTTAACTCGTAAAACAGCATAAAACGACAAATTTTTATTATTTGTTTTTATTAATATTGCGTCTATTTGGAACGATTTCCAACGATCTAAATGCTTGGTATCGCTTATTTAGCAAAAACAGTACGTTTCGGTTTTAACGCGTTTTAACGGCAGTAAAACAGCATAAAAACGACGAAATTTTATTATTCGTTTTTATTTTATGTCTATTTTGAACGATTTCAAACGATCTAAAAAATGCTTAAAATGTTTATTTTAGCAAAAACAGTGCTTTTGAGTTTTAATTGTTTTAACGTTAAATAGCATATAAAAACGATGAATTTTTATTATTCGTTTTGTTTATTGTTTGACGAACGATTTAAATGATCTAAAATGCTGAAAATGTTATTTTAGCAAACAGCACGTTTATTAACGTGTTTTAACGCGTAAAACAGTATAAAACGACGAAATTTTATTATTTCTATTTTTATTAATAATATTGGTGTCTATTTGAACGATTTCAACGATCTAAAAATGCTTGAAAAATGCTTTATTTCAGCAAAACAGCATCGTTTTGTTTTAATCTGCGTTTTAACGCGTAAAACATATAAAAACACAAATTTTATTATTCGTTTTATTAATATTGTCGGTTTGAAACGATTTGCCCGCATTCCAAAATGCTTGAGAATGCTTATTTTAGCAAAACAGCACGTTTGAGCTTTTAACTGCGTTTAACAAGTAAACAGCATAAAAATGACAAATTTTTTATTATTTGTTTTATTAATATTGCGTCTATTTGAACGATTTCAACGATCTAAAATGCTGAAAATGTTTATTTTAGCAAAAACAGCACGTTTTGAGCTTTTAATCTGCGTTTTAACGCGTAAAAACATATAAAACGTGACGAATTTTTTATTATTCGTTTTATTAGCCATTAGTTTCTCATTTTCCTGGAACGATTTCAACGATCTAAAAAATGCTTGAAAATGCTTATTTTAGCAAAACAGCACGTTTTGAAAGCTTTACACTCTTGAGTTTTAACTCGTAAAACAGCATAAAAAACGACGAAATTTTATTATTCGTTTTTGCCAATATTGCGTCTTGAACGATTTCAACGATCTAAAATGCTTAAATGTTTATTTTAAAACAGCATGTTTTGAGTTTTAATTGCGTTTTAACGCGTAAAACAGCATAAAATGACGATTTTTTATTATTATTCGTTTTATTAATATTGTTTTATTAAACGATTTCAACGATCTAAAATGCTTGAAAATGCTTATTTTGCGCAGCAGCACGTTTTGAGCTTCTTTAACCTGCTTTTTAACGCGTAAACAGCATAAAACGACGAATTTTATTATTGCCGCGGCTATTGTCTATTTGAACGATTTCAACGATCTAAAATGCTTGAAATGCTTTATTTTAGCAGAACAGCATGTTTTAGCTTTAATCTGCGTTTAATCGTGTAAACAGCATAAAACGACGAATTTTTATTATTCGTTTTATTATTATTGTTTATTTGAACGATTCAACGCATCTAAAATGCTTGAAAATGCTTTATTTTAGCAAACAGCATCGTTTTGAGCTTTTAATTCGTTTTAACGGTAAACAGTATAAAACGACGAATTCGGATATTCGTTTTATTAGCGACGGCGTTTATTGAACGGGATTTCAACGCATCCGTCGCTTGAAAATGCTTTATATTTTAGCAAAACAGCACGTTTTGAGCTTAATCTGCGTTTCAACGCGTAAAATATACAAAACCGACGAATTTCCACATTTGTCTTTATTAATATTGGTTTCTATTTGAACGATTTAACCTGACCAAAACGCTTTGAACGTGTTTATTTAGCAAACAGCACGTTTCAGTTTATTCCGAGTTTTTAAACCTAAAACAGCATAAAAACGAATGTTCTTTATTATCTGCTTTGGCTATTGCGTCTATTTGAACGATTTCAACCATCTAAAAATACCGGTATCGCTTATTTTAGCAAAACAGCATTTTGAGCTTTAATCTGCGGTTTTAACGCGTAAAAACAGCAAAACCACATTTTTTATTATCTGCTCTTTTATTAATATTGCTCTCTATTTAAACGATTTCAACGATCTAAAATGCTTGAAAATGTTTATCGAAAGCAAAACAGCATCGTTTTGAGTTTTAATTCATGTTTAACGCGTAAAACAGCATAAAACGACGAAATTTTTATTATTTGTTTTTATTAATATTGCTTCTTATTTGAACTATTTCCAACGATCTAAAATGTTTGAAAATGTTTATTATTTCCAGCAAAATGCTATCGTTCTTTGAGCTTTAATCTGCGTTTAACGCGTAAAACAGCATAAAAAACGATCAATTTTTATTATTCGTTTTTATCATTACTTCTATCGAACGGATTTCAACGATCTAAAATGCTTCGAAAATGCTTATTTTGAAAGCAAAACAGCATCACGTTTTGAGCTTTAATCTGCGTTTTAACGTAAAACAGCATAAAACGACAAATTTTTATTTGTTTTTATTATTGCGTCTATTGAACGATTCTAACGATCTAAAATTTGAAAATGCTTACTTTAAAACAGCACGTTTTGCATTTTAATCTGCGTTTAACAAACAAAGCATAAAACGACGAATTTTTATTATCTGCTTTTTTATTAATATTGCTTCGGCCTGAACGATTTCAACGATCTTAAAAATGCTTATTTTATTTTAGCAAAACAGCACGTTTTGAGCTCATTCCTGGTTTTAACTGTAAAACAGCATAAAATGATTTACTTTTTTATATCTGCTTTTTATTATTGTTTCCTATTTCTAAAAACGATTTTCAACGATCTAAAATGCTTGAAAATGCTTTATTTTAGCAAAACAGCGTTTTGAGCTTAATCTGCGTTTCTTTAACGCGCGTAAAAACAGCATAAAAACGACGAAATTTTATTTGCTTTTTATTATTAAGCTTCTATTTTGAACGATTTCAACGATCTAAAATGCTTGAAAAATGCTTATCGCGCAAAACAGCACGTTTTGAGTTTTATTCTGAGTTTTACCGTGAAAACAGCATAAAAACGACGAAATTTTTATTATTCGTTTTTAATAATATTGCGTCATTGAAACTATTCTCAACGATTCAAAATGTAAAGCCAGAAAATGTGCTTAAGTTTTAGCAAAAACAGCACGTTTTGAGCGCTTTAATTCAGTTTAACGCAAAACAGCATAAAACGGCTAAATTTTTATTATTTGTTTTTATTAATATTGCGTTTGAACGATTTCAACGGATCGTTCAAATGCTTTGAAAGTTTATTTTAGCAAAACAGTATCACGTTTTGAGTTTTAATCTGCGTTTTTCTTAACGCGTAAAAACAGCATAAAACGACGAAATTTTACATTATTCGCTTTATTTCTTTTACGTCTATTTGGGCAAAACAGCATAAAAAACGACGATTTTTTATTATTCGTTTTTATTAATACTGATTTTATTTGAACGATTTCAACGATCTAAAAATGCTTGAAAATGCTTATTTTAGCAAAAAAAACAGCACGTTTTGAGCTTTAATCTGCGTTTTAACGCGTAAAACAAGGCTAAAAACGACGAAATTTTTATTATTCGTTTTTATTAATATTGCGTCTATTTGAACGATTGCGCGATCTAAAAATGCTTGAAAATGCTTATTTTAGCAAAACAGCACGTTTTGAGCTTTAATCTGCGTTTTAACGCGTAAAACAGCATAAAAACGACGAATTTTTATTATTCGTTTTTATTAATATTGCTTCTATTTGAACGATTTTCAACGATTTAAAATGCTTGAAAAATGTCATTTTAGCAAAACAGCACGATTTGAGCTTTAATCTGCGTTTTAACGCGTGTAAACAGTATAAAACGTGACGTGAAATTTTTATTATTCGTTTTTATTAATATTGCGTCTATTTGAACGATTTCAACGATCTAAAATGCTTGAAAATGCTTATTTTAGCAAAAACAGCACGTTTTGAGCTTTATTCTGCGTTTAACTCGTAAAACAGCATAAAACGACGGTAAAATTTTTATTATTCGTTTTTATTTTATTGCGTCTATTTGAACGATTTCCAACGATTTAAAAATGCTTGAAAAATGCTTATTTAGCAAAACACCACGTTTGAGCTTTAATCTGCGTTTTAACGCGCAAAACAAAGCATAAAACGACGAATTTTTTATTATTCGTTTTTTATTAATATTGCTTCTCTATTTGAACGATTTCCCAATGATTTAAAATGCTTGAAAATGCTTATTTTAGCAAAACAGCACGATTTGAGCTTTAACTGCGTTTAACGCGTAAAACAGCATAAAAAACGACGAAATTTTTATTATTCGTTTTTATTAATATTGCGTCTATTTGAACGATTTCCAACGATCTAAAATGCTTGAAAATGCTTATTTTAGCAAAACAGCACGTTTTGTTTTCTTATTCTGCGCTTTAACTCGTAAAACAGCATAAAAAACGACGAAATTTTTGGCTATTCGTTTTTATTTTATTGCGTCTATTTGAACGATTTCCAAACGATTTAAAATGCTTGAAAAATGCTTATTTTAGCAAAGTTACCACGTTTTGAGCTTTAATCTGCGTTTCACCGCGTAAAAACAGCATAAAAACGACGAATTTTTACGGTCTGTTTTATTAATATTGCTTCTATTTGAACGATTTCAACGATCTAAAATGCTTGAAAATGTTATTTTAGCAAAACATCACGTTTTGAGCTTTTAATCAGCGTTTTAACGCGTAAAACAGCATAAAAACGACGAAATTTTTATTATTCGTTTTTATTAATATTGCGTCTATTTGAACGATTTTCAAACGATTCTAAAATGCTTGAAAATGCTTATTTTAGCAAAACAGCACGTTTTGAGTTTTAATCTGCGTTTTAACGCGTAAAACAGCATAAAAAACGACGAAATTTTTATTATTCGTTTTATTAATATTGTTTATTTGAACGATTTCAAATCGATCTAAAATGCTTGAAAATGCTTATTTTAGCAAAACAGCACGTTTTGAGCTTTTAATCTGCGTTTTAACGCGTAAAAACAGCATAAAACGACGAAATTTTATTATTCGTTTTATTAATATTGCTTCATTTGAACGATTTAACGATCTAAAATGCTTGAAAATGCTTATTTTAGCAAAACAGCACGCTTTGAGCTTTATTCTGCGTTTTAACGCGTAAAATGGCATAAAAACGTGACGAAATTTTTATTATCTGTTTTTATTTTTATTGCGGTCTATTTGAACGGTTTCCAACGGGATCTGCAATGTTTGAAAAATGCTTTTATTTTAACAAAATGCGTCGTTTTGAGCTTTAATCTGCGTTTAATCCTCTTCAAAACAGCATAAAAACGACGAAATTTTTATTATTCGTTTTTATTTTTATTGCGTCTATTTTAAACGATTTTAAAGATCTAAAAATGCTTGAAAATGCTTATTTTGTAAAACAGCACGTTTTTGAGCTTTTCTTTAATCTGCGTTTTACAAGTAAAATGGCATAAAAACGACGAATTTCTTATTATTCGTTTTTATTAATAATGCTTCTATTTGAACGATTTCAACGATCTAAAATGCTTGAAAATGCTTTTATTTTTAGCAAAAACAGCACGTTTTGAGCTTTTAATCTGCGTTTTAACGCAAAAGCGGCGTTCGACGAAATTTTTATTAATTCGTTTTTATTAATATTGCGTCTATTTGAACGATTTCAACGATCTAAAATGTCGAAAATGCTTTATTTTAAAGCAAAGCAGCACGTTTTGAGGTTTAATCTGCGTTTCTTAACGCGTAAACAGCATAAAAAAAACGTGACGAAATTTATTATCGTTTTTATTAATATTGCGTCTATTTGAACGATTGCAAATGATCTAAAAATGCTTGAAAATGCTTATTTTTAGCAAAACAGCACGTTTTGAGTTTTCTTTAATCTGCGGCTTTTAACGCGTAAAACAGCATAAAAACGACGAAAAATTTTATTATTCGTTTTTATTTTACGGTGCCCATTTGAACGGATTTCAACATCTAAAAGCGAAATGCTTATTTTAAAGCGTGCCAGCACGTTTTGAGCGCAATCTGCGTTTTAACGCGTAAAACAGCATAAAAACGACGAATTCCTTTTATTATTCGTTTTTATTAATATTGCTTCTATTTGGAACGATTAAAATTTGATTTAAAATGCTTGAAAAATGCTTATTTTAGCAAAACAGCACGATTTGAAAATGCTTAATCTGCGTTTTAACGCGTAAAACAGCATAAAAACGACGAAATTTTTATTATTCTGCTTTTCGGCTAATATTTGCGTCTATTTGAACGATTTCAACGATCTAAAATGCTTGAAAATGCTTATTTTAGCAAAAACAGCACGTTTTGAGCTTTATTCTGCGTTTTAACTCGTAAAACAGCATAAAACGACGAAATTTTTATTATTCGTTTTTATTTTATTTGCGTCTATTTGAAACGATTTCAACGATTTAAAAATGCTTGAAAATGCTTTTATTTTAAAAAACACCACGTTTTGAGCTTTAATCTGCGTTTTAACAAGTAAACAGCATAAAAACGACGAATTTTTATTATTCGTTTTATTAATATTGCTTCTATTTCCTGAACGATTTCAAATCGATCTAAAATGCTTTGAAAATGCTTATTTTAGCAAAACAGCACGTTTTGAGCTAATCTGCGTTTAACGCGTAAAACAAGCATAAAAAAAAACGACGAAATTTTTACTATTCGTTTTTATTAATATTGCGTCTATTTGAAATCTATTTCAACGATCTAAAATGCTTGAAAATGCTTTATTTTGCGCGCAAAACAGCACGTTTTGAGTTTTAATCTGCGCTTCACGCGTAAAACAGCATAAAAAACGGCGAATTTTTTATTATCGTTTTTTATTACTGGCTGTTTCTATTTGAACGATTTCAACGATCTAAAATGTTTTGAAAATGCTGGCTCTTTAACAAAACAGCACGTTTTGAGTAAGGTTTAATCTGCGTTTTAACTCGTAAAACAGCATAAAACGTGACGAATTTTTTATTATTCGTTTTTATTATTGATTCTATTTGAACGATTTCAACGATCTAAAATGTTTGCGCTATTTTAGCAAACAGCACGTTTTGAGTTTTATTCTGCGTTTTAACGCGTAAAATAGCATAAAACGACGAAAATTTTTATTATTCGTTTCTTTTATTTTGCCTATTTGAACGGTTTCCACCGGATCTAAAATGCTTGAAAATGTGCTTATTTTGAAAAAACAGCACGTTTTGAGCTTTAATCTGCGCTTCAACGCGTAAAATGCGCATAAAACGTGACGGAATTTTTTATTATTCGTTTTGCCAATATTGCTTCTATTTGAACGATTTCAACGATCTAAAAATGCTTGAAAATGTTTATTTTAGCAAAACAGCACGTTTTGAGTTTTAATCTGCGTTTTAACGCGTAAAATGCAGCATAAAAACGACGAAATTTTTATTATTCGTTTTTATTAATATTGCGTCTATTTGAACGATTTCAACGATCTAAAAATGCTTTAAAATGCTTATTTTAGCAAAAACAGCACGTTTTGAGCTTTAATCTGCGTTTTAACGTGTAAAACAGCATAAAAACGACGAATTTTTTTATTATTCGCTTTTATTAATATTGCTTCTATTTGAACGATTTCAACGATCTAAAATGTTTGAAAATGTATATTTTAGCAAAACAGCACGTTTTGAGTTTAATCTGCGTTTTAACGCGTAAAACAGCATAAAAACGACGAAATTTTATTATTCGTTTTTATTAATATTGCTTCTATTTGAACGATTTCAACGATCTAAAATGCTTGAAAATGCTTTATTTTAGCAAAACAGTTACTGCTTTGAGCTTTATTCTGCGTTTTAACGCGTAAAATAGCATAAAACGACGAAATTTTTATTATTCGTTTTTATTTTATTGCGTCTATTTGAACGGTTTCAACGATCTAAAATGTTTGAAAATGCTTATTTTAACAAAACAGCACGTTTTGAGCTTTTAATCTGCGTTTTAATCCTCGTAAAACAGCATAAAAAAACGTGACGAAATTTTTATTATTCGTTTTTATTTTATTGCGTCTATTTGAACGATTTTAAAGATCTAAAATGCTT
>NW_027046431.1:0-25354 GCF_025399875.1 Dalotia coriaria | reverse complement strand
CTTTTTAAAATTTTAAAAAACGAAAAAGAAATTTTTGGGAAAAAGATTTTAACGTTTTAAAATAACCAAAGGAAAAAAAAAAAAAAACTTTTTAAACCCGTTTTTTTGCGTTTAATTTTTTTTTCGTTTTTATTTTTTTTTTTAAAAGTTTTCCGTTAAAATGTTAAAAGCTTTTTAAAAACAGACTTTGGGGTTTTAATTGCTTTTTAAAGGGAAAACGCAAAAAAAAATTTTAAACGTTTTTTAAAATGGCGCTATTTAGTTTTAAGTTAAAATGTTAAAAACTTATTTTAAAAAAAAATTTTGGTTTTTTTTTGGTTTTAAGCAAAAACAGATAAAAAAAGGGGTTTTTTTTAAAATTGTTTTTATTTATTGTTCTTTTTTGAAATTTAAAAATCAAAAAATGTTTTTAAAATTTTTTTAGCAAAAAGCACTTTTTGGTTTTTGGTTTTAAAGCAAAAAATAAAAGCAAAATTTTTTTTTTCTTTTTATTAAAAGCTTAATTTGAACTTTTAACAAAAGGAAAACAAAAAACGCCGTTTTTTTTTAATGCGTTTTAATTTTTTTATTTTTCGTTTTTATTAATATTGCTTAAATTTTGAACGATTTCAACGATCTAAAAATGTTGAAAAGTTTTTTTAAAAGCAAAACAGCACGTTTTGAGTTTTTTCTGCGTTTTAACGCGTAAAAACAGAAAAAAAAGACAAATTTTTTTATTATTTTTTTTTATTAATTTTTCCTTTTTAAAAACGATTTCAACGATCAAAAATGCTTGAAAATCTTATTTTAGCAAAACAGCACGTTTATTTAAATCTGCGTTTTAACGGTAAAACGCAAAAACGACGAAATTTTATTATTCGTTTTTTTAAATATTGTTTCATTTGAACGATTTCAACGATCTAAAATGCTTAAAAAATGCTTATTTTAGAAAAACAGCACGTTTTGAGCTTTAATCTGCGTTTAACGGTAAAACAGCAAAAAAAACGACAATTTTTTATTATTCGTTTTTTTTAAATATTTCATTTGAACGATTTCAACGATTAAAAATGCTTGAAATGCATTTGCAAAACAGCACGTTTTGAGTTTTAATCAGCTTTTTAACGCGTAAAAACAAAAACGAAAAAATTTTTATTATTCTTTTTTATTAATATTGCTCATTTAACGTTTTAAAACGATCAAAAATGCTTGAAAATGCTTATTTTAGCAAAAACAGTTTTGTTTTTTAAATCTGCTTTTTAACCGAAAACAGCATAAAAGACGAATTTTTATTTTTTGTTTTTATTATTATTGTTCTATTTAACGATTTAAACGATTAAAATGTTAAAAAATGCTTATTTTAGCAAAACAGCACTTTTTGGGTTTTTTTCCTTTTTTAACGCGTAAACAGCATAAAACGACGAAATTTTTATTATTCGTTTTTATTAATATTGCTCTATTTGAACGATTTCAACGATCTAAAATGCTTGAAAATGCTTATTTTAGAAAAAAACAGCACGTTTTGAGCTTTAATCTGCGTTTTAACGGAAAAAAGCATAAAAATGACAAATTTTTTTATTATTCTTTTTTATTAATATAGCGTCTATTTGAACGATTTCAACGATCTAAAAATGCTTGAAAATGTTTTATTTTAGAAAAACAGCACGTTTTGAGTTTTAACGCTTTTTAACGCGTAAAAACAGCATAAAAACGACGAATTTTTAATTCGTTTTATTATTTGCCTAAACGATTTCAACGTTTAAAAAATGCTTGAAAATGCATTTTAGAAAAAAACAGCACGTTTAGTTTTTAATCTGCGTTTTAACGCGAAAACGAAAAAAAAAAAGACGAAATTTTTATTATTCGTTTTTATTAAAGCCAGAACGATTTCAACGATTAAAATGCTTAAAAATGCTTATTTTAGAAAAAAACCCCTTTTTGAGTTTTTATTCGCGTTTTAACGCGTAAACAGCATAAAACGACGAAATTTTTTTTATTGTTTTTATTTTTTTTTGGGCGTTTTTTGAACGATTTCGACGATCAAAAATGTTTGAAAATGTTTTTTTTAGCAAAACAGCACGTTTTGAGCTTTAACTGCGTTTTAACGCGTAAAACAGATAAAAACGACAAATTTTTTTTAATTCTTTTTTATAATATTGCGTCTATTTGAACGATTTCAACGATCTAAAATGCTTGAAAATGCTTTTTTAGAAAAACAGCACGTTTTGAAATCTGCGTTTTAACGCGAAAAACAGCATAAAACGACGAATTTTTATTATTCTTTTTTATTAATATTGTTCTATTTATCGATTTCAACGATTAAAATGCTTGAAAATGTTATTTTAGCAAAACAGCACGTTTTGAGCTTTAATCGCGTTTTAACGCGAAAAACAGCATAAAATGACGAATTTTTTTATTATTCTTTTTTTATTAATATTGCTTCTATTTAAACGATTTCAACGATTAAAATGCATGAAAATGTTATTTTAGAAAAACAGCACGTTTTGATTTTTTAATCTGCGTTTTAACGCGAAAAACAGCATAAAAACGACGAAATTTTTATTATTCTTTTTTTTAATTTGCTTCTATTTGAACGATTTAACGATCTAAAATGCTGAAAAGTTTATTTTAGCAAAACAGCACGTTTTGAGTTTAATCTGCTTTTTAAGCGTAAAAAAAAAGCATAAAAACGACGAATTTTTATTATTGTTTTATTAATATTGGTCTTTTGGGATTTCAACGATCAAAATGTTAAATTTTATTTTGCAAAAAACGTTTGAGTTATTCTACTTTTTAACGCGTAAAACAGCATAAAAACGACAAAATTTTTTATTATTCGTTTTTTTTTTATTGCGTCTATTTGCGATTTCAAGATCAAAAAGCTTAAAAAATGCTTATTTTAGCAAAACAGCACGTTTTGAGTTTTAATCTGGTTTTAACGGAAAACAGCATAAAACGACGAATTTTTTTATTATTCGTTTTTTTTAAATATTGCTTTATTTGAACGACTTAACGTTTTAAAAAAATGCTTGAAAATGCTTTTTTAGCAAAACAGCACGATTTGAGTTTTTAATCTGCTTTTTAACGCGTAAAACAGAATAAAACGACGAAATTTTTATTATTCGTTTTTTTAAAATTTGCGTCTATTTGAACGATTTCCCAACAAAAGCTTGAAAATGTTTTTTTAGCAAAACAGCACGTTTTGAGCTTTATTCGCGTTTTAACGCGAAAACGATAAAAACGACGAAATTTTTATTATTCTTTTTTTATTTTATTGCGTCTTTTAAGATTTTAACGATCAAAAATGCTTAAAAATGCTTATTTTCCCAAAAGCACTTTTTGGGTTTTAACTGCTTTTTAACGCGTAAACAGCAAAAAAAACGACATTATTCGTTTTATTAATATTGCTTCTATTTGAACGATTTCAACGATCTAAATGCTTGAAAATGCTTATTTTAGCAAAACAGCACTTTTTGAGCTTTAATCTGCGTTTTAACGTAAAACATCATAAAAACGACGAAATTTTTATTATTCGCTTTTATTAATATTGCTTCTATTTGAACGATTTCAACGATTTTAAAATGCTTGAAATTTTTATTTTAGCAAAACAGCACGTTTTGAGCTTTAATCTGCGTTTTAACGCGTAAAACAGCATAAAAACGACGAATTTTTTATTATTCGTTTTTATTAATATTGCGTCTATTTGAACGATTTCAACGATCTAAAATGCTTGAAAATGCTTATTTTAGAAAAAACAGCACGTTTTGAGTTTAATCTGCGTTTTAACGCGTAAACAGCATAAAACGACGAATTTTATTATTCGTTTTTATTAATATTGCTTCTATTTGAACGATTTCAACGATCTAAAATGCTTGAAAATGTTTTATTTTAGCAAAACAGCACGTTTTGAGCTTTTAATCTGCGTTTTAACGCGTAAAACAGCATAAAAATGACGAATTTTTATTATTGTTTTTATTAATATAGCGTCTATTTGAACGATTTCAACGATCTAAAATGCTTGAAAATGCTTATTTTAGCAAAACAGCACGTTTTGAGTTTTAATCTGCGTTTTAACGCGTAAAACAGCATAAAAACGACGAATTTTTTATTATTCGTTTTTTATTAATATTGCTTCTATTTGAACGATTTCAACGATCTAAAATGCTTGAAAATGCTTATTTTAGCAAAAACAGCACGATTTGAGCTTTAATCTGCGTTTAACGCGTAAAACAGCATAAAAACGACGAAATTTTTATTATTCGTTTTATTAATATTGCGTCTATTTGAACGATTTCAACGATCTAAAAATGCTTGAAAATGCTTATTTTAGCAAAAACAGCACGTTTTGAGCTTTATTCGCGTTTTAACGCGTAAAACAGTAAAAAAACGATCTTTAAATTTTTATTATTCGTTTTTATTTTATTGCGTCTATTTGAACGAGTTTCTGACGATCTAAATGCTTGAAAATGCTATTTTAGCAAAACAGCACGTTTTGATTTTTAATCTGCGTTTTAACCGCGTAAAAGCATAAAACGACGAATTTTATTATTCGTTTTATTAAATTGCGTCTATTTAAACGAGTTTCAACGATTAAAATGCTTGAAGCTTATTTTAGCAAAAACAGCACGTTTTGAACTTTTAATCTGCGTTTTAACGCGTAAACAGCTAACGACGAATTTAATTCGTTTTTATAAATTTATTGCTTCTTTTGACGATTTAACGATCAAAAATGCTTGAAAATGCTTATTTTGAAAAACATATGTTTTGAGCTTTAATTTTGGTTTTAACGCGTAAAACAGCATAAAAATGAAAATTTTTTTTATTATTCGTTTTTTTAAATATTGTTCTCTTTTTAAACGATTTCAACGATCTAAAATGCATGAAAATGTTTTATTTTGCAAAACAGCACGTTTGAGTTTAATCGCGTTTTAACGCGTAAAACGCATAAAACGACGAAATTTTATTTTTCCCGTTTTTTAATATTGCTTTTTTTTGAACGATTTCAACGATCTAAAATGTTGAAAATGCTTTTTTAGCAAAACAGCACGTTTTGAGTTTTATCTGCGTTTAACGCGTAAAACATAAAAAACGACGAATTTTTATTATTCGTTTTTATTAATATTGCGTCTATTTGAACGATTTCAACGATTAAAATGCTTGAATGCTTTTTAGCAAAACAGCACGTTTTGAGTTTATTCTACTTTTTAAACGCGTAAAACAGCATAAAACGACGAAATTTTTATTATTCTTTTTTATTTTTATTGCGTCTATTTGAACGATTTCAACGATCTAAAAGCTTGAAAATGCTTATTTTAGCAAAACAAAGTTTGAGGCTTTAATCTGCTTTTTTTAACGCAAAACAGCATAAAACGACGAATTTTTATTATTCGTTTTTATTAATATTGCTTCTATTTGAACGACTTCAACGATTTAAAATGCTTGAAAATGCTTATTTTAGCAAAACACCCAATTTAGCTTAATCTGCTTTTTAACGCGTAAACAGCATAAAAACGACGAAATTTTTATTATTCGTTTTTATTAATATTGCGTCTATTTGAACGATTTCAACGATCTAAAATGCTTGAAAATGCTTATTTTAGCAAAACAGTACGCTTTGAGCTTTAATCTGCGTTTTAACGTGTAAAACAGCATAAAATGACGAATTTTTATTATTCGTTTTTATTAATATTGCTTCTATTTGAAACGATTTCAACGATCAAAATGCTTGAAAAGCGACGAAGCAAAAAACAGCACGTTTTGAGCTTTATTCTGCGTTTTAACGCGTAAAACAGCATAAAACGACGAAACTTTTTATTATTCGTTTTATTTTTATTGCGTCTATTTGAACGATTTCAACGGATCTAAAAATGCTTGAAATTGTTTATTTTAGCAAAACAGCAATGTTTTGAGCTTTAATCTGCGTTTTAACGCGCAAAACAGCATAAAACGACGAAATTTTTATTATTTGTTTTTATTAATATTGCTTCTATTTGAACGATTTCAACGATCTAAAATGCTTGAAAATGCTTATTTTAGCAAAAAAAACAGCACGTTTTGAGTTTAATCTGCGTTTTAACGCGCGTAAAACAGCATAAAACGTGACGAATTTTTTATTATTCGTTTTTATTAATATTACCTTATCGAACGATTTCACCGATCTAAAATGCTGAAAAATGCTTATTTTAGCAAAGCAGCAATGTTTGAGCTTTAATCTGCGTTTGCGTAAAACAGCATAAAAAACGACGAATTTTTGCCATTCGTTTTATTACTATTGCGTCTATTTGAACGATTTCAACGATCTAAAATACTTGAAAATGTTTATTTTGTGCTAAAACAGCACGTTTGAGTTTTAATCAGCGTTTTAACGCGTAAAACAGCATAAAACGACAAATTTTTATTATTTGTTTTTATTAATATTGCGTCTATTTGAACGATTTCAACGATCTAAAAGCTTGAGAATGCTTTGTTTAGCAAAAACAGCACGTTTTGAGCTTTAATCTGCGTTTTTAACGCGTAAAACAGCATAAAAAACGACGAATTTTATTATTCGTTTTTATTAATATTGCGTTTCTATTTGAACGATTTCAACGATCTTAAAATGCTTGAAAAATGCTTATTTTAGCAAAACAGCACGTTTTGAGCTTAATCTGCGTTTTAACGCGTAAAACATCATAAAACGACGAAATTTTATTATTCGCTTTTATTAATATTGCTTCTATTTGAACGATTTCAACGATCTAAAATGCTTGAAAATGCTTATTTTAGCGCAAAACAGCACGTTTTGAGCTTTAATCTGCGTTTTAACGCGTAAAACAGCATAAAACGACGAATTTTTTATTATTCGTTTTTATTAATATTGCGTCTATTTGAACGATTTCAACGATCTAAAAATGCTTGAAAATGCTTATTTTAGCAAAACAGCACGTTTTTGAGCTTTAATTCTGCGTTTTAACGCGTAAAAACAGCATAAAACGACGAAATTTTTATTATTCGTTTTTATTAATATTGCGTCTATTTAAGAGCGATTTCAACGATCTTAAAAATGCTTGAAAAATGCTTATTTTAGCAAAACAGCACGTTTTGAGCTTTAATCTGCGTTTTAACGCGTGCTATACGTACCACTAAAATTTTTATTATTCGTTTTTATTAATATTGCGTCTATTTGAAAGATTTCAACGATCTAAAAATGCTTGAAAATGCTTATTTTAGGCAAAACAGCACGCTTTTGAGCTTTTAATCTGCGGCGTAACGCGTGTAAAACAGCATAAAAATGACGAATTTTTTTATTATTCCGTTTTTATTAATATTGCCGGTTTGAACGATTTCAACGATCTAAAATGTGCTTGAAAATGCTTATTTTAGCAAAACAGCACGTTTTGCGCTTTATTCTGCGTTTTAACGTTGCAAAAACAGCATAAAACGACGACACTTTTATTATTCGTTTTTATTTTTATTGCGTTCATTTGAACGTGATTTCAACGATCTAAAATGCCGAAATTGCTTTATTTTAGCAAAAACAGCACGTTTGAGTTTTAATCTGCGTTTTAACGCGTAAAAACAGCATAAAAACGACGAAATTTTTATTATTTGTTTTTATTAATATTGCTTCTATTTGAACGATTAACGATCTAAAAATGCTTGAAAATGCTTATTTTAGCAAAACAGCACGTTTTGAGCTTTAATCTGCGTTTAACGCGTAAAACAGCATAAAAACGACGAATTTTTTATTATTCGTTTTTTATTAATATTGCTTCTATTTGGAACGATTTTTACACTAAAATGCTTGAAAATGCTTATTTTAGCAAAGCAGCATCGTTTGAGCTTTAATCTGCGTTTTAACGCGTAAACAGCGAAAAACGACGAATTTTTATTATTCGTTTTTATTAATATTGCGTCTATTTGAACGATTTCAACGATTCAAAATACTTGAAAATGCTTTATTTTAGCAAAAAAACAGCACGTTTTGAGTTTTAATCAGCGTTTTTAACGCGTAAAACAGCATAAAACGACGAAATTTTTATTATTTGTTTTTATTAATATTGCGTCTATTTGAACGATTTCAACGATCTAAAATGCTTGAGAATGCTTTCTTTGTTTTTAAAGCAAAACAGCACGTTTTGAGCTTTAATCTGCGGCGTTTTAACGCGTAAAACAGCATAAAAACGACGAATTTTTTATTATTCGTTTTTATTAATATTGCTTCTATTTGAACGATTTTACCGATCTTAAAATGCTTGAAAATGCGTATTTTAGCAAAAACAGCAGCACGTTTTGAGTTTTAATCTGCGTTTTAACGCGTAAAACAGCATAAAAACGACGAATTTTTTATTATTATTCGTTTTTTGTCATTGATGGTTTCGCATTTTCGTTGAACGGATTTTAACGGATCTAAATGGTTGAAAATTGCTTTTTTATTTTAGCAAAAACAGTACTGCTTTTGAGCTTTGAATCTGCGTTTCTAACAAACCAGCATAAAAACGTGACGAATTTTTTATTATCTTCGTTTTATTAATGGTGCCTTATTTGAACATTTCAACGATCTAAAATGCTTGAAAATGCTTTATTTTAGCAAAACAGCACGTTTCGAGCTTTAATCTGCGTTTTAACGCGTAAACAGCATAAAAACGACGCAATTTTTATTATTCGTTTTATTAATATTATGTCTATTTAACGATTTCAACCGATTCAAAATGCTTGAAAATGCTTATTTTAGCAAAACAGCACGTTTTGAGGTTTAATCTGCGTTTTAATTCGCGTAAAGTACATAAAAACGACGAATTTTATTATCTTTCGTTTTTATTAATATTGCTTCTATTTGAACGATTTCAACGATCTAAAATGCTTGAAAATGTTATTTTAGCAAAACAGCACGTTTTGAGCTTTAATCTGCGTTTAACGCGTAAACAGCATAAAAACGACGCAATTTTTTATTATTCAGTTTTTTATTAATATTGCGTCTATTTGAACGATTTCAACGATCTAAAATGCTTTGAAAATGCTTTATATTTTAGTAAAACAGTTAACGTTTTGAGCTTTTAATCTGCGTTTAACGCGTAAAACAAAGCATAAAACGACGAATTTTTATTATTCGTTTTTATTAATATTGCTTCATTTGGAACGATTTCAACGATCTAAAATGCTTGAAAATGTTATTTTAGCAAAACAGCACGTTTTGAGTTTTAATCTGCGTTTTAACGCGTAAAACAGCATAAAACCGACGAAATTTTTATTATTCCGTTTGTTATTATTATTGCGTCTTTTGAACGTGATTGCAACGTGATCTAAAATGCTTGAAAATGATTATTTTAGCAAAACAGCACGTTTTGTTTTAATCTGCGTTTTAACGCGTAAAACAGCATATAAAACGACGAATTTTTTTATTATTCGTTTTTATTAATATTGCTTCTATTTGAAACGATTTCAACGATCTAAATGCTTGAAAATGCTTATTTTAACAAAAACAGCACGTTTTGAGCTTTAATCTGCGTTTTAACTCGTAAAACAAAAGCATAAAAAAAAAACGATAAATTTTTATTATTCGTTTTTATTAATATTGCTTCTATTTGAACGATTTCGCTAACGATCTAAAATGCTTGAAAAATGCTTATTTTAGCAAAACAGCACGTTCTGAGCTTTTTACCCGCGTTTTAACGCGCAAAAGCATAAAACGACGAAATTTTTATTATTCGTTTTTATTAATATGGCGTCTATTTGAACGGATTTCAACGATCTAAAATGCTTGAAAATGCTTATTTTAGCAAAACAGCACGTTTTGAGCTTCATTCTGCGTTTTAACGCGTAAAACAGCATAAAAACGACGAAATATTTATTATTCGTTTTTATTAATATTGCTTCTATTTGAACGATTTCAACGATCTAAAATGCTTCTTCTGAAAAAATGCTTATTTTAAGCAAAAACAGCACGTTTTGAGCTTTAATCTGCGTTTAACGCGTAAACAGCATAAAAACGACAAAATCTTTATTATTCGTTTTTATTAATATTGCTTCAATTTGAAACCATCGTTAACGATCTAAAAAATGCTTGAAAATGCTTATTTTAGCAAACAGCACGTTTGAGTTTTAATCAGCGTTTTAACGCGTAAACAGCATAAAAAACGACGGTGAAATTTTATTATTCGTTTTTTATTAATATTGCTTCACTTGAACGATTTCAACGATTCAAAAATGCTTGAAAATGTTTATTTTAGCAAAACAGCACGTTTTGAGTTTTATTCTGCGTTTTAACGCGTAAAACAGCATAAAAACGACGAAATTTTTATTATCGTTTTATTAATATTGCGTCTATTTGAAACGATTTCAACGACTCAAAATGTGTTTTGAAAAGGCTTATTTTAGGAAAACAGCACGTTTTGAGCTTTAATCTGCGTTTTAACGCGTAAACAGCATAAAATGACGAATTTTTATTATTCGTTTTTATTAATATTGTTTATTAAACGATTTCAACGATCTAAAAATGCTTGTGTGCTTATTTAGCAAAAACAGCACGCTTTGAGTTTTAATCTGCGTTTTAACGGCAAAACAGCATAAAAACGACGAAATATTTATTATTCGTTTTATTAATATTGGTTTCTCATTTGAACGATTTCAACGATCTAAAATGCTTGAAAATGTTTATTTTAGCAAAACAGCACGTTTGAGCTTTAATCTGCGTCTTAACGCGTAAAACAGCATAAAACGACGAATTTTATTATTCGTTTTTATTAATATTGCGTCTATTTGAACGATTTCAACGATCCAAAAATGCTTGAAATGCTTATTTTAGCAAAACAGCAATGTTTTTGAGCTTTAATCAGCGTTTTAACGCGTAAACAGCATAAAAACGACGAAATTTTTATTATTCGTTTTTCATTAATATTGCGTCTATTTGAACGATTTCAACGATCTAAAATGTTGAAAATGCTTATTTTAGCAAAAACAGCACGTTTTGAGCTTTAATCTGCGTTTTAACGGCAAAACAGCGGCCAAAACGACGAATTTTTATTATTCGTTTTTGTTACTATTGTTTATTTGAACGATTTCAACGATCTAAAATGCTTGAAAATGCTTATTTTAGCAAAAAACAGCACGTTTTGAGCTTTGTCTGCGTTTTAACGCGTAAAACAGCATAAAACGACGAAATTTTGATTATTCGTTTTTGGCTAATATTGCGTCTATTTGAACGATTTCAACGATCTAAAAATGCTTGAAAATGCTTATTTTGAAGCAAAACAGCAATGTTTTGAGTATAATATTCGCGTTTTAACGCGTAAAACAGCATAAAAACGACGAATTTTTTATTATTCGTTTTTATTAATATTGCTTCTATTTGAACGATTTAAATCGATCTAAAATGCTTGAAAATGCTTTATTTTAGCAAAAACAGCAAGTTTTGAGTTTTAATCTGCGTTTTAACGCTCAAAACAGCATAAAACGACGAATTTTTATTATTCGTTTTTATTAATATTGCTTCTATTTAAACGATTTCAACGATCTAAAATGCTTGAAAATGCTTATTTTAGCAAAACAGCACGTTTTGAGTTTTAATCTGCGTTTTAACGCGTAAAACAGCAAAAAAACGACGAAATTTTTATTATTCTTTTTTATTAATATTGCTTCATTTGAACGATTTCAACGATCTAAAATGTTTTAAAAAATGCTTATTTTAGCAAAACAGCACTTTTTGAGTTTTTAATCTGCGTTTTAACGCGTAAAACAGCATAAAAACGACAAAAATTTTTATTATGCGTTTTTATTAATATTGCGTCTATTTGAACGATTTCAAGGGATCTAAAATGCTTGAAAATGTTTTATTTTAGCAAAACAGCACTTTTTGAGCTTTTAATCTGCGTTTTAACGCGTAAAAAGCATAAAACGACGAAATTTTTATTATTCTTTTTTATTAATATTGCGTCTTTTGGGAAAACGATTTCAACGATCAAAAAATGCTTGAAAATGTTTATTTTAGCAAAACAGCACGTTTTGAGCTTTAATCTGCGTTTTAACGCGTAAACAGCAAAAACGACGAATTTTTATTATTCTTTTTTTATTAATATTGTTTATTTGAACGATTTCAACCATCTAAAATGCTTGAAAATGCTTATTTTAGCAAAACAGCACGTTTTGAGCTTTAATCTGCGTTTTAACGCGAAAACAGCATAAAAACGACGAAATTTTTATTATCGTTTTTATTAATATTGCTTCTATTTTAACGATTTCAACGATCTAAAATGCTTGAAAATGTTATTTTAGCAAAACAGCACGTTTTGAGCTTTAATCTGCGTTTTAACGCGTAAAACAGCATAAAAACGACGAAGTTTTATTATTCGTTTTTATTAATTGCGTCTATTTGAACGATTTCAACGATCTAAAATGCTTGAAAATGCTTATTTTAGCAAAACAGCACGTTTTGAGTTTTTAATCTGCGTTTTAACGCGTAAAACAGCATAAAAACGACGAAATTTTATTATTCGTTTTTTTAATAGTTTATTTGAACGATTTCAACGATCAAAAATGCTTAAAAAATGTTTTATTTTAAGCAAAAAGAATGTTTTGAGCTTTTTTTTCTGCGGGGTAAAACAGCATAAAAAACGACGAAATTTTTATTATCTGTTTTTTATTTATTGCGCTTTGGAAACGTTTTCCCAACGATCAAAAAAATGTTTAAAAAATGTTTATTTTAAAAACAGAGTTTTGGTTTTCCCCCGCGTTTAACGCGAAAACAGCAAAAAAAACGACAAAATTTTTATTATTCTTTTTTATTAATATTGTTTATTTAAAACGATTTAAACCCATCTAAAATGTTTGAAAATGCTTATTTTAGAAAAAACAGCACGTTTTGAGTTTTTAATCTGCGTTTTAACGCGTAAAAACAGCAAAAAAAACGACGTTTTTTTTTATTTTTCCTTTTTTTATTAATATTGTTTTTTTTAACGATTTCAACGATCTAAAAATGCTTAAAAATGTTATTTTAAAAACACCACGTTTTGAGCTTTAATCTGCGTTTTAACGCGTAAAACAAGCATAAAACGACAATTTTTATTATTCGTTTTTTTTAAAATTGCTTCTATTTGAACGATTTCAACGATCTAAAATGCTTGAAAATGCTTATTTTAGCAAACAGCACGTTTTGAGCAATCTGCGTTTTAACGGTAAAACGCAAAACGACGAATTTTTATTATTCGGTTTTATTAATATTGCGTCTATTTGAACGATTTCAACGATCTAAAATGCTTGAAAATGCTTATTTTAGCAAAACAGCACGTTTTGAGCATTAATCTGCGTTTTAACGCGTAAAACAGCATAAAAAACGACGAAATTTTTATTATTCGTTTTTATTAATATTGCGTCTATTGGAACGATTTCAACGATCTAAAATGCTTGAAAATGTTTATTTTAGCAAAACAGCACGTTTTGAGCTTTAATCTGCGTTTTAACGCGTAAAACAGCATAAAACGACGAAGTTTTTATTATTCGTTTTTATTAATATTGCTTCTATTTGAACGATTTCAACGATCTAAAATGCTTGAAAATGCTTATTTTAGCAAAACAGCACGTTTTGAGCTTTAATCTGCGTTTTAACGCGTAAAACAGCATAAAACGACGAATTTTTTATTATTCGTTTTTATTAATATTGCTTCTATTTTAACGATTTCAACGATCTAAAATGCTTGAAAATGATTATTTTAGCAAAACAGCACGTTTTGAGCTTTTAATCTGCGTTTAACGCGTAAAACGCATAAAACGACGAAGTTTTATTATTCGTTTTATTAATATTGCGTCATTTGAACGTTTCAACGTCTAAAATGCTTGAAAATGCTTATTTTAGCAAAACAGCCGTTTTGAGCTTTATTCTGCGTTTTAACGCGTAAAACTATAAAACGACAGTTTTTATTATTCGTTTTTATTAATATTGCTTCTATTTAAACGATTTTCAACGATCTAAAATGCTTGAAAATGCTTATTTTAGCAAAACAGCACGATTTTGAGCTTTTAATCAGCGTTTTAACGCGTAAAACAGCATAAAACGACGAAATTTTTATTATTCGATTTTTATTAATATTGCTTCTATTTGAACGATTTCAACGATCTAAAATGCTTGAAAATGCTTTATTTTAGCAAAAACAGCACGTTTTGAGCTTTAATCTGCGTTTTAACGCGTAAAACAGCAAAAAACGACGAATTTTTATTATTCGTTTTTATTAATATTGCGTCTATTTGAACGATTTCAACGATCTAAAATGCTTGAAATGCTTATTTTAGCAAAACAGCACGTTTTGAGCTTTAATCAGCGTTTTAACGCGTAAAACAGCATAAAACGACGAATTTTTATTATTCGTTTTTATTAATATTGCTCTATTTAAACAATTTCAACGATCTGAAAATGCTTGAAAATGCTTTTTAGCAAAACAGCACGTTTTGAGCTTTAATGCTTTAACGCGAAAAATCAATCTAAAACTGAGAAATTTTATTATTCGTTTTTATTAATATTGCTTCTATTTGAACGATTTCAACGATCTAAAATGCTTGAAAATGCTTATTTTAGCAAAACAGCACGTTTTGAGCTTAATCTGCGTTTAACGCGTAAAACAGCATAAAAACGACGAATTTTTATTATTCGTTTTTATTAATATTGCTTCTATTTAAACGATTTCAACGATCTAAAATGCTTGAAAATGCTTATTTTAGCAAAACAGCACGTTTTGAGTTTTTATTCTGCGTTTTAACGCGTAAAACAGCATAAAAACGACGAAATTTTTATTATTCGTTTTTATTAATATTGCGTCTATTTGAACGATTCAACGATCTAAAATGCTTGAAAATGCTTATTTTAGCAAAACAGCACGTTTTGAGCTTTATTCTGCGTTTTAACGCGTAAACAGCAAAAAAACGACGAAATTTTTATTATGCGTTTTTATTAATATTGCGTCTATTTGAACGATTTCAACGATCTAAAATGCTTGAAAATGCTTATTTTTAGCAAAACAGCACGTTTTGAGCTTTTATTCTGCGTTTTAACGCGTAAAACAGAATAAAAACGACGAAATTTTTATTATTCGTTTTTATTTTATTGCGTCTATTTGAACGATTTCAACGATCTAAAATGCTTGAAAATGCTTATTTGAGCAAAACACCACGTTTTGAGCTTTAATCTGCGTTTTAACGCGTAAAACAGCATAAAACGACGAATTTTTTATTATTCGTTTTTATTAATATTGCTTCTATTTGAACGATTTCAACGATCAAAAAATGCTTGAAAATGCTTATTTTAGCAAAACAGCACGTTTTGAGCTTTAATCTGCGTTTCAACGCGTAAAACAGCATAAAAACGACGAAATTTTTATTATTCGTTTTTATTAATATTGCGTCTATTTGAACGATTTCAACGATCAAAAAATGCTTGAAAATGCTTATTTTGGCAAAAACAGACGTTTTGAGCTTTAATCGCGTTTTAACGCGTAAACAGCATAAAACGACGAATTTTTATTATTCGTTTTTTTTAAATATTGCGTCTATTTGAACGATTTCAACGATCTAAAAATGCTTGAAAATGCTTATTTTGCAAAACAGCACGTTTTGAGCTTTTAATCTGCGTTTTAACGCGTAAACAGCAAAAAAACGACGAATTTTTATTATTCGTTTTATTAATATTGCTTCTATTTGAACGATTTCAACGATCTAAAATGCTTGAAAATGCTTATTTTAGCAAAACAGCACGTTTTGAGCTTTAATCTGCGTTTAACGCAAACAGCATAAAAATGACGAATTTTTATTATCGTTTTTTAATTTGCTTCTATTTAAACGATTTCAACGATCTAAAATGCTTGAAAATGCTTATTTTAGAAAAACAGCACGTTTTGAGCTTTAATCTGCGTTTTAACGCGTAAACAGCATAAAACGACGAAATTTTTATTATTCGTTTTTTTAATATTGCTTTATTTGAACGATTTCAACGATCAAAATGCTTGAAAATGCTTATTTTAGAAAAAACAGCACGTTTTGAGCTTTAATCTGCGTTTAACGCGTAAAACAGCATAAAACGACGAATTTTTTTTTTTCGTTTTTATTAATATTGCGCATTTGAACGATTTCAACGATCTAAAATCCCGGAAATGCTTATTTTAGCAAAACAGCACGTTTTGAGTTTTATTCTGCGTTTTAACGCGTAAAACAGCAAAAAAACGACGAAATTTTTATTATTCGTTTTTATTTTATTGCGTCTATTTGAACGATTTCAACGATCTAAAAGCTTGAAATGCTTATTTTAGCAAAACAGCACGTTTTGAGCTTTAATCTGCGTTTTAACGCGTAAAACAGCATAAAATGACGAATTTTTATTATTCGTTTTTATTAATATTGCTTCTATTTGAACGATTTCAACGATGTAAAATGCTTGAAAATGATTATTTTAGCAAAACAGCACGTTTTGAGCTTTAATCTGCGTTTTAACGCGTAAAACAGCATAAAAACGACGAAATTTTATTATTCGTTTTTTATTAATATTGCGTTTATTTGAACGATTTCAACGATCTAAAATGCTTGAAATGCTTATTTTAGCAAAACAGCACGTTTTGAGCTTTAATCTGCGTTTTAACGCGTAAAACATCATAAAAACGACGAAATTTTATTATTCGTTTTTTGGAATTTTTTTCCCCTTTTAAAACGATTTAAAACGATCAAAATTTTTCGGTCCCTTTATTTTACCCAAAACAAAATTTTTTTGAGTTTTAATCTGCGTTTTAACGCAAAAACGTAAAAACGACAAATTTTTTTTATTATTCGTTTTTTTTAAATTTTGCATCTATTTAAAAACGATTTCAACGATCTAAAATGCTTGAAAAGGGCTTTTTTTAGCAAAACACCCGTTTTGAGCTTTAATCTGCTTTTTTAACGCGAAAAAACAGCAAAAAAAACGACAAAATTTTTTAACCCGTTTTTATTTTTTATTGCTTCTTTTTGGGAACGACTTCAACGATCTAAAATGTTAAAATTTTTATTTAGCAAAACAGCACGTTTTGAGCTTTTAAGGGGTTTTAACGGGGTAAAAAACATAAAAACGAAGGGGTTTTTATTTTTGGGTTTTTTTGGAAATTGCTTTATTTGAAGGGTTTCAACATCTAAAATGGGGGGAAAATGCTTTTTTTGGGGAAAACAGCACGTTTTGGGGGCTTTATTCTGCTTTTTTAACGCGTAAAACAGCAAAAAAACGACGGAAATTTTTATTATTCCTTTTTTTTTATTTTTATTGCGCCTTTTGAACGTTTTCCCAACGATCAAAAATGCTTGAAAATGCTTATTTTAGAAAAAACAGCTTTTGGGTTTAATTCTGCTTTTTTAAAGCGTAAAACGGCATCAAAACGACAAAATTTTTTATTATTTTTTTTTATTTTTATTGCGTCTATTTGAACGATTTCAACGATCAAAATGTTTAAAAAAAGCTTATTTTGGCAAAAAGAAGTTTTGGGCAATCTGCGTTTTAACGCGTAAAACAAAAAAAACGACAAAAATTTTATTATTCGTTTTTATTAATATTGCTTCTATTTGAAAAGGTTTCCAACGATCTAAAATGCTTAAAAATGCTTTTTTTAGAAAAAACAGAACTTTTTTGAGTTTTATTCTCCCTTTTTAAGCTAAAACAGAAAAAACGACGAAATTTTTTTATTATTCGTTTTTTTTTTTTTTGCGACTATTTGATCGATTTCAACGATCTAAAATTTTTGAAAATGTTTTATTTTAGAAAAAAACAACTTTTTAATTTTAATCGCTTTTTAAACGCAAAACAACATAAAAACGCCCAAAAATTTTTTATTCGTTTTTTTAATGTGCATTTTGAAAGTTTCAACGATCTTCTTGAAAATCTTTTTTTAAGCAAAACGCACTTTTTGAGTTTTTAAATCGTTTTTAACGCAAAAAGGCTTAAAAACGGAGGAATATTTTATTTTTTCGTTTTTATTAATATTGTTTCTATTTGAACGTTTTCCCAACGATCAAAAAAATGCTTGAAAGGGGGGCTTATATTAGCAAAACAGCACGTTTTGACCCAAACTGCTTTTTAACGCTTTTAAACAAAAAAACCGACAAATTTTTTTATTATTCGTTTTTTTTTTTTTATTCGACTATTTTAAACGATTTAAACGATCTAAAATGTTTAAAAATGCTTATTTTAGCAAAACAAATTTTTTGATTTAAAATCTGCGTTTTAACGTTTAAAAAACAGCAAAAAACACAAAATTTTTATTTTTCCCTTTTTTTATTAATATTGCTTCTATTTGAACGTTTTCCCAACGATCTAAAATCTTGAAAATGCTTTTTTTTTAAAAGCAAAACAGCACTTTTTGAGTTTTTAATCTGCTTTTTAACCCCGCGAAAACAAAAAAAGGGCAAATTTTTTTTAATTTATTCTTTTTTATTAATTTAATTCTATTTAAACGATTTCAAATCTAAATCTAAAATGCTTATTTTAGCAAAACAGCACGTTTGAGCTTTAATTCTGCGTTTAACGCGTAAAACAGCATAAAAGACGAAATTTTTTTATTTCGTTTTTATTAGATTGCATCTATTTAAATTTCAACGATCTAAAATGCATGCTTGAAAACGCTTTTTTCAAACAGCATTTGTTTTAATAACGTTTTAACGCGTAAAAACATAAATGATAATTTTTATTATTCGTTTTTATTAATTTGCTTCTATTTAAACGATTTCATAAAACAAAATGCTTATTTTAGCAAAACAGCACGTTTTGAGCTTTAATCTGCGTTTTAACGCGTAAAACAGCATAAAACGACGAAATTTTTATTATTCGTTTTTATTAATATTGCTTCTATTTGAACGACTTCAACGATCTAAAATGCTTGAAAATGCTTATTTTAACAAAACAGCACGTTTTGAGCTTTAATCTGCGTTTTAACGCGTAAAACAGCATAAAACGACGAATTTTTATTATTCGTTTTTATTAATATTGCGTCTATTTGAATGATTTCAACGATCTAAAATGCTTGAAAATGCTTATTTTAGCAAAACAGCACGTTTTGAGCTTTTATTCTGCGTTTTAACGCGTAAAACAGCATAAAAACGACGAAATTTTATTATTCGTTTTTATTTTATTGCGTCTATTTGAACGATTTCAACGATCTAAAATGCTTGAAAATGCTTATTTTAGCAAAACAGCACGTTTTGAGCTTAATTCTGCGTTTTAACGCGTAAAACACATAAAACGACGAAATTTTTATTATTCGTTTTTATTTTTATTGCGTCTATTTGAACGATTTCAACGATCTAAAATGCTTGAAAATGCTTATTTTAACAAAACAGCACGTTTGAGCTTTAATCTGCGTTTTAACGCGTAAAACAGCATAAAACGACGAAATTTTTATTATTCGTTTTTTATTAATATTGCTTCTATTTGAACGATTTCAACGATCTAAAATGCTTGAAAATGCTTATTTTAGCAAAACAGCACGTTTTGAGCTTTATTCTGCGTTTTAACGCGTAAAACAGCATAAAACGACGAATATTTTATTATTCGTTTTTATTAATATGCTTCTATTTGAACGATTTCAACGATCTAAAATGCTTGAAAATGCTTATATTAGCAAAACAGCACGTTTGAGCTTTAATCTGCGTTTTAACGCGTAAAACAGCATAAAACGACGAAATTTTTATTATTCGTTTTTATTTTTATTGCGTCTATTTGAACGATTTCAACGATCTAAAATGCTTGAAAATGCTTATTTTAGCAAAACAGCACGTTTTGAGCTTTAATATGCGTTTAAACGCGTAAAACAGCATAAAACGACGAAATTTTTATTATTCGTTTTTATTAATATTGCGTCTATTTGAACGATTACAACGATCTAAAATGCTTGAAAATGCTTATTTTAGCAAAACAGCACGTTTTGAGCTTTAATCTGCGTTTTAACGCGTAAAACAGCATAAAAGCGACGAATTTTTATTATTCGTTTTTATTAATATTGCGTCTATTTGAACGATTTCAACGATCTAAAATGCTTGAAAATGCTTATTTTAGCAAAACAGCACGTTTTGAGCTTTAATCTGCGTTTTAACGCGTAAACAGCATAAAAGACGAATTTTTATTATTCGTTTTTATTAATATTGCTTCTATTTGAACGATTTCAACGATCTAAATGCTTGAAAATGCTTATTTTAGCAAAACAGCACGTTTTGAGCTTTATTCTGCGTTTTAACGCGTAAAACAGCATAAAACGACGAAATTTTTTTATTCGTTTTTATTAATATTGCTCTATTTGAACGATTTCAACGATCTAAAATGCTTGAAAATGCTTATTTTAGCAAAACAGCACGTTTTGAGCTTTAATCTGCGTTTAACGCGTAAAACAGCATAAAACGACGAATTTTTATTATTCGTTTTTATTAATATTGCGTCTATTTGAACGATTTCAACGATCTAAAATGTTTTGAAAATGCTTATTTTAGCAAAACAGCACGTTTTGAGCTTTAATCTGCGTTTAAACGCGTAAAACAGCATAAAACGACGAAATTTTTATTATTCGTTTTTATTAATATTGCGTCTATTTGAACGATTCAACGATCTAAAATGCTTGAAAATGCTTATTTTAGCAAAACAGCACGTTTAGAGCTTTATTCTGCGTTTTAACGCGTAAAACAGCATAAAACGACGAAATTTTTATTATTCGTTTTTATTTTTTTGCGTCTATTTGAACGATTTCAACGATCTAAAATGCTTGAAAATGCTTATTTTAGCAAAACAGCACGTTTTGAGCTTTAATCTGCGTTTAAACGCGTAAAACAGCATAAAAACGACGAAATTTTATTATTCGTTTTTATTAATATTGCGTCTATTTGAACGATTACAACGATCTAAAATGCTTGAAAATGCTTATTTTAGCAAAACAGCACGTTTGAGCTTTAATCTGCGTTTTAACGCGAAAACAGCATAAAAGCGACGAATTTTTTATTATTTGTTTTATTAATATTGCTTCTATTTGAACGATTTCAACGATCTAAAATGCTTGAAAATTCTTATTTTAACAAAACCGCACGTTTGAGCTTTAATCTGCGTTTAACTCGTAAAACAGCATAAAACGTCGATTTTTATTATTCGTTTTTATTAATATTGCGTCTATTTGAACGATTTCAACGATCTAAAATGCTGAAAATGCTTTTTTTAGCAAAACAGCACGTTTTGAGCTTATTGCTTTTTAAACGCGTAAAACAGCATAAAAACGACGAAATTTTATTATTCGTTTTTATTTTATTCGTTGCGTCTATTTGAACGATTTCAACGTTTCAAAATGTTTTAAAAAATGCTTTTTTTTTAAACCCAAAACAGCACGTTTTGAGTTTTATTCTGCTTTTTAACGCGTGAAACAGCAAAAAAAACGACGAAATTTTTATTATTCGTTTTTTTAGCGTCTATTTGAACGATTTCAACGATCAAAAAATGCTTGAAAATGCTTATTTTAGAAAAAACAGCACGTTTTGAGTTTTAATCTGCGTTTTAACGCGTAAAAAAAAAGCATAAAAAACGACAAAATTTTTTATTATTCGTTTTTTTTTAAATACTTTTTATTTGAACGATTTCGACGATCTAAAATGCTTAAAAAATGTTTATTTTGAAAACAGAAACGTTTTGAGTTTTTAAATCTGCGTTTTAACGCGAAAATTTACAAAAAAACACGAAATTTTTATTATTCTTTTTTTTAAATTTGTTTCTTTTTTGGAACGATTTCAACGATCTAAAATGTTTAAAAAGTTTTATTTTAGCAAAACAGCACGTTTTGAGCTTTATTCTGCGTTTTAACGCTTTCGTTAAAAAAACGACTTTTTTATTATTTTTTTTTTAAACCCGTCGGAACGATTGCAACGATTAAAATGTTTGGAAAATGCTTATTTTAGAAAAACAGCACGTTTTGAGTTTTAATCTGCGTTTTAACGCGTAAAACAGCATAAAACAAAAAATTTTTTATTATTCGTTTTTAAATTATTGTTTCCCTTTTTTTGGAACGATTTCAACGATCTAAAATGCTTAAAAAATGCTTATTTTAACAAAACAAAGTTTTGAGCTTTAATCTGCGTTTTAACTGTAAAACAGCATAAAAACGAAAAATTTTTTTATTATTCTTTTTTTATTAATAGCTTTATTTGAACGTTTTCCCAACGATCAAAAAATCCCAAAAATGCTTTTTTTAAAAGAAAAACAGCACGTTTTGAGTTTAATCTGCTTTTTTGGCGTAAAAGAAAAAAACGACAAATTTTTTTATTCTTCTTTTTTTATTAATATTGTGTCTATTTGAACGATTTCAACGATCTAAAAATGCTTGAAAATGTTTATTTTAGCAAAACAGCACTTTTTGAGTTTTTAATTTTGGGGTTTTTAACGCGAAAAACAGCAAAAAACGACAAAATTTTTTATTATTCTTTTTTTTATTAATATTGCGTCTATTTGAACGATTTCAACGATCTAAAATGCTTAAAAAATGTTTTTATTTTAAAAAACAGCACTTTTTTGTTTTTTTATTCGGCGTTTTCCGGGGAAACAGCATAAAAACGACAAAATTTTTTATTTTTCGTTTTTTTTTTTATTGCTTCTATTTGAACGATTTCAACGATCTAAAATGCTTGAAAATGCTTATTTTAGCAAAACAGCACGTTTTGAGCTTTTAATCTGCGTTTTAACGCGTAAACAGCATAAAACGACGAAATTTTTATTATTCGTTTTTTTAATATTGCGTCTATTTGAACGATTTCAACGATCTAAAATGCTTGAAAATGCTTATTTTAGCAAAACAGCACGTTTTGAGCTTTTAATCTGCGTTTTAACGCGTAAAACAGCATAAAAACGACGAAATTTTTTATTATTCGTTTTTATTAATATTGCTTCTATTTGAACGATTTCAACGATCTAAAATGCTTGAAAATGCTTATTTTAGCAAAACAGCACGTTTTGAGCTTTAATCTGCGTTTTAACCGTAAAACAGCATAAAAACGACGAAATTTTTATTATTCGTTTTTAATTAATATTGCGTCTATTTGAACGATTTCAACGATCTAAAAATGCTTGAAAATGCTTATTTTAGCAAAACAGCACGTTTTGAGCTTTATTCTGCGTTTTAACGCGTAAAACAGCATAAAACGACGAAATTTTTATTATTCGTTTTATTTTTATTGCGTCTATTTGAACGATTTCAACGATCTAAAATGCTGAAAATGCTTATTTTAGCAAAACAGCACGATTTGAGCTTTAATCTGCGTTTTAACGCGTAAAACAGCATAAAAACGACGATTTTTATTATTCGTTTTTATTAATATTGTTTATTTGAACGATTTCAACGATCTAAAATGCTTGAAAATGCTTATTAAGCGGCAAACAGCACGTTTTGAGCTTAACTCGCCTTTTAACGCGTAAACAGCATAAAAACGACGAAATTTTTATTGCTCCGTTTTTATTAATATTGCGTCTATCGGAACGATTTCAACGATCTAAAAATGCTTGAAATGCTTATTTTAGCAAAACAGCACGTTTTGAGCTTTTATTCTGCTTTAACGCGCAAACAGCATAAAAACGACGAAATTTTTATTATCTTTTCGTTTTATTAATATTATGTCCATTTGAATGATTTCCACGATCTAAAATGCTTGAAAATGCTTATTTTAGCAAAACAGCACGTTTTGAGGTTTAATCTGCGTTTTAACGCGTAAAACAGCATAAAACGTGACGAATTTTTATTATTCGTTTTTATTAATATTGCTTCTATTTGAACGATTTCAACGATCTAAAAATGCTTGAAAATGCTTATTTTAGCAAACAGCACGTTTTGAGCTTTATTCTGCGTTTTAACGCGTAAAACAGCATAAAAAACGACGAAATTTATTATTCGTTTTTTATTAATATTGCGTCTATTTGAACGATTTCAACGATCTTAAAATGCTTGAAAATGCTTATTTTAGCAAACAGCACGTTTTGAGTTTTAATCTGCGTTTTTAACGCGTAAAACAGCATAAAACGACGATTTTTTATTATTCGTTTTTATTAATATTGTTTCTATTTGAAACGATTTCAACGATCTAAAATGCTTGAAAATGCTATATTAGCAAAACAGCACGTTTTGAGCTTTAATCTGCCTTTTAACGCGTAAACAGCATAAAAACGACGAAATTTTTATTGTTCGTTTTTATTAATATTGCGTCTATTTGAACGATTTCAACGATCTAAAATGCTTGAAAAATGCTTATTTTAGCAAAACAACAGCACGTTTTGAGCTTGCCTCGCGTTTTAACGCGCAAAAACAGCATAAAAAACGACGAAATTTTGCATATTCGTTTTTATTTTTATTGCGCTCCATTTGAACGGATGTCAACGATCTAAAATGCTTGAAAATGCTAATTTAGCAAAACAGCACGTTTTGAGCTTTAATCTGCGTTTTAACGCGTAAACAGCATAAAAAACGACGAATTTTTTATTATTCGTTTTTACATTATTGCTTCTATTTGAACGATTTCCCAACGATCTAAAATGCTTGAAAATGCTTTATTTTGCGCGTAAAAAAATGTTAACGTTTTGAGCTTTAATCTGCGTTTTAACGCGTAAAATGAAGCATAGAAACGACGAATTTTTTATTATTCGTTTTTATTACTATTGTTTCTATTTGAACGATTTCAACGACCTAAAAATGCTTGAAAATGTTTATTTTAGGCAAACAGCACGTTTTGAGCTTTATTCTGCGTTTTAACGCGTAAAACAGCATAAAACGACGAAATTTTTATTATTCGTTTTTTATTAATATTGCGTCTATTTGAACGATCTAAAATGCTTGAAAATGCTTATTTTAGCAAAACAGCACGTTTTTGAGCTTTAATCTGCGTTTTAACGCGTAAAACAGCATAAAATGACGAATTTTTTTATTATTCGTTTTTTATTAATATTGTTTCTATTTGAACGATTTCAACGATCTAAAATGCTTGAAAATGCTTATTTTAGCAAAACAGCACGTTTTGAGCTTTAATCTGCGTTTTAACGCGTAAACAGCATAAAACGACGAATTTTTTATTATTCGTTTTGTCATTATTGCTTCTATTTGAACGATTTCAACGATTCAAAATGCTTGAAAATGCTTATTTTAGCAAAAACAGCACGTTTTGAGTTTTAATCTGCGTTTTAACGCGTAAAACAGCATAAAACGACGCAAATTTTATTATTCGTTTTTATTAATATTGCGTCTATTTGACCAGATTTCAACTATCTAAAATGCTTGAAAATGCTTTATTTTAGCAAAACGCACGTTTTGAGGTTTAATCTGCGTTTGAACGTAAGTGTAAACGGCATAAAAACGACGAATTTTTTATTATCTGTTTTATTAATATTGCTTCTATTTGGAACGAT
>NW_027046430.1:0-25368 GCF_025399875.1 Dalotia coriaria | reverse complement strand
ATAAATGCTAAGTATTTTAGCAAACAGCACGTTTTAGCTTTAATCGCGTTTAACGTAAACGATAACGACAAGTTTATTATTCTTTTTAATTTGCGCTATTTATCGTTTCAACGATCTAAAATGCTTGAAAAGATTATTTTAGCAAACAGCACGTTTTGAGCTTTAATCTGCGTTTTAACAGCACATAAAACGACAATTTTTATTACGTTTTATTAATATTGCGTCTATTTGCGATTTCAACGATCTAAAATGCTTGAAAATGCATTTTTAAAAAAGCCGTTTTGAGCTTTAATCTGCGTTTTAACGCGTAAACATGCATAAAACGACGAAATTTTTATTATCGTTTTTATTAATATTGCGTCTTTGAACGATTTCAACGATCTAAAATGCTTGAAAATGATTATTTTTAGCAAAACAGCATTTTTATTTTAATCTGCGTTTAACGCGTAAAACAGCATAAAACGCAATTTTTAATTATTCGTTTTTATTAATATTGCGTCTATTTGAACGATTTAACGATCTAAATGCTTGAAAATGCTTATTTTAGCAAAAATGCACTGTTTTGACTTTAATCGTTTAACGCGTAAAACGCTTATAAACGACGAAATTTTTATTATTCGTTTTTATTAATATTGCGTCTATTTGAACGTTCAACGATCAAAATGCTTGAAAATGATTATTTTTAGCAAACAGCCGTTTTGAGCTTTAATCTGCGTTTAACGCTAAAACAGCATAAAAACGACGAATTTTTATTCGTTTTATTAATATTGCGTCTATTTGAACGATTTCAGCGATCAAAATGCGAAATTTATTTTAGAAAGCAGCGTTTTGAGCTTTAATCGCGTTTTAACGCTAAAACAGCATTTAAAAACGCAATTTTATTTTCGTTTTTATTAATATGCTCTATTTGAACGATTTACGATCTAAAATGCTTGAAAATGTTATTTTAGCAAAACAGCACGTTTGAGCTTTAATCTGCGTTTTAACGCGTAAACACATACAAAACGAGCAAATTTTATTATTCGTTTTTATTAATATTGCGTCTATTTGAACGATTTCAACGATCTAAATGCTTAGAATATGATTATTTAGCAAAACAGACGTTTGACTTAATCTGCTTTTTAACGCGTAAACAGCATAAAACGACGAATTTTTTATTGTCGTTTTTATTAATATTTCTTCTATTTGAACGATTTCAACGATCTAAAATGTTTTGAAAATGATTATTTTAGCAAACAGCACGTTTGAGCCTAATCGGCGTTTTAACAGCGTAAAGCAAAAACGACGAATTTTTATTATTCGTTTTTAATAAATTTCCTATTGAACGATTTCAACGATCTAATTTGAAAATGCTTATTTTGAGCAAAACAGCACGTTTTGAGCTTTAATTTGCGTTTTAAGCGTAAAACAGCATAAAAGACTTTTATTTCGTTTTTATTAATACGCTATTTGAAACGATTTCAACGATCTAAATGCTTGAAAATGCTTTTTTGCAAAACAGCACGTTTGAGCTTTAATCTGCGTTTTTAAGCGTAAAACAGCAAAACGACAAATTTTTATTATTCGTTTTTATTAATATTGCCTATTTGAACGATTTCAAGATCTTAAAATGCTTGAAAATGATTATTTTAGCAAAACAGCACGTTTGAGCTTAATCTGCGTTTTAACGCGTAAAACAGCACTAAAAACGACATTTAATTATTCGTTTTATAATATTGCGTCTATTTGAACATTTCAAGATCTAAATGCTTGAAATACTTATTTTAGCAAAACAGCACGTTTTGAGCTTTAATCTGCGTTTTAACGCGTAAAACACATAAAACGACGAAATTTTTATTATTCGTTTTTATTAATATTGCGTCTATTTGAACGATTTCAACGATCTAAATGCTTGAAAATGCTTATTTTAGCAAAACAGCACGTTTGAGGCTTTAATCTGCGTTTTAACGCGTAAAACATACAAACGCGAATTTTATTATTCGTTTTTATTAATATGAAACTCTATTTGAACGATTTCAACGATCTAAAATACTTGAAAATGCTTATTTTAGCAAAACAGCACGTTTTGAGCTTTATCTGCGTTTCAACGCGTAAAACAGCATAAAAACGACGAAATTTTTATTATTCGTTTTTTATTAATATTGCGTCATATTTGAACGGTTCAACGATCTAAAGTGCTTGAAAATGATTATTTTTAGCAAAACGGCACGTTTTGAGCTTTAATCTGCGTTTTTTTAACGCGTAAAACAGCATAAAACGACGAAATTTTATTCGTTTTTGTATGTGCGTCTATTTGAACGATTTCAACGATCTAAAATGCTTGAGTATGAAGTTATTTTAGCAAAACAGCACGTTTTGCAGGCTTTTAATCCTGCGTTTTAACGCGTAAAACAGCAAAAAACGACGAATTTTTTATTGTGCGTTTTTTATTGTATTCTTCTATTTGAACGAACAGCGATCTAAAAATGCTTGAAAATGCTTATTTTATAAAAGCCTTTTGTTTTTGTGAGCTTTAATCACGTTTTAACGCGTAAACAGCGCAAAACGGCAAGTTTTATTATTCGTTTTTTATTAATATTGCGTCTATTTGAACGGTTCAACGATCTAAAATGCTTGAAATGATTATTTTAGCAAACAGCACGTTTTGGCTTTAATCTGCGTTTAACGCGTAAAACGCTTCAAAACGACAGAAATTTTTTATTATTCGTTTTTATTAATATTGCGTCTATTTGAACGATTTCAACGATCTAAAATGCTTGAAAATGATTATTTTTGCAAAACAGCACGTTTTGAGCTTTAATCTGCGTTTTAACGCGTAAACAGCTTATAAAACGACGAATTTTTTATTATTCGTTTTTTATTATCTTAGCTTCTATTTGAACGATTTCAACGATCTAAAAATCGCGTAGCATTTTAGCAAAACAGCACGTTTTGAGCTTTTAATCTGCGTTTTTAACGCATTAAAACAGCAAAAACGACGAAATTTTTTTATTATTCGTTTTTATTAATATTGCGTCTATTTGAACGATTTCCAGCGATCTAAAATGCTTGAAAATGATTATTATTTTAGCAAAACAGCGCATTTGAGCTTTAATCTACGTTTTAACGCGTAAAACAGCATAAAAACGACGAATTTTATTATTCGTTTTTTATTAATATTGCGTCTGTTGAACGATTTCAGCGATCTGATGCTTGAAAATGCTTATTTTTGCTTAAACAACGTTTGAGCTTTTAATCTGCGTTTTTAACGTAAAACAGCATAAAAACGACGAAATTTTTTATTATTTGTTTTTTATTAATATTGCGTCTATTTGAGACGATTTCAACGATCTAAATGCTTGAAAATGATTTTAGCAAAACAGCACATTTTGAGCTTTAATCTGCGTTTTAACGCGCGTAAAGACGCATAAAACAACAGATTTTTATTATTCGTTTTATTAATATTGCTTCTATTTGAACGATTCAACGATCAAAATGCTTGAAAAATGCTTATTTTAGCAAAACAGCACGTTTGAGCTTTAATCTGCGTTTGCGTAAATCAACATAAAAACGACAGAATTTTATTATTCGTTTTTTATTAATCTGCGTTTATTTGAACGATTTCAACGATCTAAAATGCTTGAAAATGATTATTTTAGCAAAACCGCACGTTTTTAGCTTTTAATCTGCGTTTTAACGCGTAAAACAGCATAAAACGACAGATTTTTATTGTTCGTTTTTATTAATATTCGTCTATTTAAACGATTTCAACGATCTAAAATGCTTGAAAATGTTTATTTTAGCAAAACAGCACGTTTTGAGCTTTAATCTGCGTTTTAACGCGTAAAACAGCATAAAAACGACGAAATTTTTATTATTCGTTTTTATTAATATTGCGTCTATTTGAACGATTTCAACGATCTAAAATGCTTGAAAATGATTATTTTAGCAAATACAGCACGTTTTGAGCTTTAATCTGCGTTTTAACGCGTAAAACAGCATAAAAACGACGAATTTTTTTTATTAGTTTTTATTAATATTGCTTCTATTTGAACGATTTCAACGATCTAAAATGCTTGAAAATGCTTATTTTAGCAAAACAGCACGTTTTGAGCTTTAATCTGCGTTTTAACGCGTAAAACAGCATAAAACGACGAAATTTTTATTATTCGTTTTTATTAATATTGCGTCTATTTGAACGATTTCAACGATCTAAAATGCTTGAAAATGATTATTTTAGCAAAACAGCACGTTTTGAGTTTTAATCTGAGTTTTAACACGTAAAACAGCATAAAACGACGAAATTTTGACGTGATAACGTCGTTAAAATCATTTTAGTCGGGTGACATGTTCTGAAACTGTGTCACGAGGCCTCTCGAGGCCGATCACAGGTATACCCCCTCCGTTATAACGAAAGAGAGACGGACCGATCTCCCGTCTCATCTCAGCGCTGCCAGTCATTCCGTGAAACTTGTGACGCGGAATCCACACGAGCGGAGGCAGGCATAGCGTTCGAGTGAGTTGACCGATCTTCCGTCTCTCTCACTCTAGCGGCATACAAACGAATGGAGATTTTCTCGTGCGGTTAAGTTTTCGTTGAATGTTTAACAGTAAAACAAAATGTGAAGTGCAAGTGAAGTGTTACAACAATTGCAACAAACAAAACTTATATCACCAATAAGACGTTATCACGTAAAACATCTCGATCGTAAACCTACTTTACAAAACAACCATTTTTTATTATTCGTTTTTATTAATATTGCGTCTATTTGAACGATTTCAACGATCTAAAATGCTTGAAAATGATTATTTTAGCAAAACAGCACGTTTTGAGCTTTAATCTGCGTTTTAACGCGTAAACAGCATAAAAACGACGAATTTTTATTATTCGTTTTTATTAATATTGCTTCTATTTGAACGATTTCAACGATCTAAAATGCTTGAAAATGCTTATTTTAGCAAAACAGCACGTTTTGAGCTTTAATCTGCGTTTTAACGCGTAAAACAGCATAAAACGACGAAATTTTTATTATTCGTTTTATATTAATATTGCGCCTATTTGAACGATTTCAACGATCTAAAATGCTTGAAAATGATTATTTTAGCAAAACAGCACGTTTTGAGCTTTTAATCTGCGTTTTAACGCGTAAAACAGCATAAAAACGACGAATTTTTATTATTCGTTTTTATTAATATTGCTTCTATTTGAACGATTTCAACGAACTAAAATGCTTGAAAATGCTTATTTTAGCAAAACAGCACGTTTTGAGCTTTAATCTGCGTTTTAACGCGTAAAACAGCATAAAAACGACGAATTTTTATTATTCGTTTTTATTAATATTTTTTATTTGAACGATTTCTACGATCTAAAATGCTTGAAAATGCTTATTTTAGCAAAACAGCACGTTTTGAACTTTAATCTGCGTTTTAACGCGTAAAACAGCATAAAAACGACAAAGTTTTTATTATTCGTTTTTATTAATATTGCGCCTATTTGAACGATTTCAACGATCTAAAATGCTTGAAAATGATTATTTTAGCAAAACAGCACGTTTTGAGCTTTAATCTACGTTTTAACGCGTAAAACAGCATAAAACGACGAATTTTTATTATTCGTTTTTATTAATATTGCGCCTATTTGAACGATTTCAACGATCTAAAATGCTTGAAAATGATTATTTTAGCAAAACAGCACATTTTTAGCTTTAATCTGCGTTTTAACGCGTAAAACAGCATAAAACGACGAATTTTTATTATTCTTTTTTATTAATATTGCTTCTATTTGAACGATTTCAACGATCAAAATGCTTGAAAATGCTTATTTTAGCAAAACAGCACGTTTTGAGCTTTTAATCTGCGTTTTAACGCGTAAAACATAAAACGAAAAAATTTTATTATTCGTTTTTATAATATTGCGTCTATTTGAACGATTTCAACGATCAAAAAATGCTTGAAAATGATTATTTTAGCAAAACAGCACGTTTTTAGCTTTAATCTGCGTTTTAACGCGTAAAACACATAAAAACGACGAATTTTTATTATTCTTTTTTTATTAATATAGCTTCTATTTGAACGATTTCAACGATATAAAATGCTTGAAAATGCTTATTTTAGGAAAACAGCACGATTTGAGCTTTAATCTGCGTTTTAACGCGAAAAACAGCATAAAACGACGAAATTTTTTATTATTCGTTTTTATTAATATTGCGTCTATTTGAACGATTTCAACGATCTAAAAGTGCTTGAAAATAGTTATTTAAGCAAAACAGCACGTTTTGAGCTTTAATCTGCTATTTAACGCGTAAAACAGCATAAAACGACGAAATTTTTTTTTTCGTTTTATTAATATTGCGTCTATTTGAACGATTTCAACGAGCTAAAATGCTTGAGTATGATTATTTTAGCAAAACAGCACTTTTTGAGCTTTAATCTGCGTTTTTAAGGGTAAACAGCATAAAAACGACAAAATTTTTATTATTCGTTTTTATTAATATTGGCGTCTATTTGAACGATTTCAACGATCTAAAATGCTTGAAAATGATTATTTTAGCAAAACAGCACGTTTTGAGTTTAATCTGCGTTTTAACGCGTAAAACAGCATAAAAGGACGAATTTTTTTATTATTCGTTTTTATTAATATTGCGTCTATTTGAACGATTTCAACGATCTAAAATTTTTGAAAATTTTTTTTATTTTAAAAACAAAACGGATTTTTTTTCCTTTTTTTTAAAAAAAGTAAAAACGCTTTTTTTTTAATTTTTTTTTAAAATTTTTTTTTGAATTTTTAACGTTAAAAAACTTAAATTGTTTTTAAAAAAAAGGTAGGAGTTTAAATTTTCGTTTTAAAAAAACCATAAAAGACGTTTTTTATTTTTTTTTAAAATATTTTTCAGAACGTTTAAGCAAAAATGTTAAAAAGTTAAGCAAAAAAAGTTTTTTTTTGGTTTTAAATTTTCCTTTTAAGGGTAAAAAAATAAAAAAAAATTTTTTTAATTTTTCTTTTTAAAAACTTATTTAATTTTTAAGCAAAAAAGCTTAAAAGGTTTTTAAAAAACCGTTTTAAAATTTTCTTTTAAGGGTAAAAAAAAAAAGGTTTTTTTAAATTGTTTTTTATAAATTTTCTTTATTTGCGTTTAACGCAAAAAAGCTTAAAAGCATTTTAAAAACCCGTTTTGGAAAAATCTCTTTTAAGGTAAAACTAAAACCAAAATTTTATTTTGAAAAAACGTTATTTGAAATTTAAGTTAAAAAACTTAAAAGAATTTTTTTTAAAACGGTTTTATTTAATTTGCTTTTTAACCCAAAAGATAAAACGAAATTTTTTTTAAAACGTTTTTTTTAAATTTTTGCTTTTATTTAACGTTTTAAAACGCAAAATTTTAAAATGTTTTTTTAAAAAACCCCGTTTGTTAACGGTTTAACGGAAAAAAACCTAAAAAGAATTTTAACTTTTTTTTTTAAATTGCGTTTTAACTTTTAACACAAAAAAGTTAAAATATTTTTTTAAAAAAGCCTTTTGAGTTTCCGTTTTAACGCTAAAAAACTAAAAGCAAAAACGTTTTTTTTAAATTCTTTTTTTTAACGTTTTAACGCAAATTTTTAAAATCTTTTTTAAAAAAGACGTTTTGACTTTCGCTTTTTAAGCTAAAAAAAAAAAACGACGTTTTTTTATTTTCGTTTTATTAAACGCTTTTTAACGAAATTTTAAAATGTTAAAATATTATTTTAAAAAACAATTTTTTAGTTTTTAATTGTTTTTTTAATAAAACAGAAAAAACGAAATTTTTATTTTCTTTTTTATTAAACCTATTTGAAATTTAACTTTTAAAAATTTGAAAATTTATTTAGCAAAAAAAAGAATTTTTAGCAACGCGTTTTAAGCTAAAACCATAAAACGGAAATTTTAACGTTTTTTTTAAATTTTTATTTGCATTTAACTTTTAAAAGTTAAAATTTGAATTTTAAAAACAGAAAGGGTTTTCTTTAATCTGCTTTTTAACGGTAAAACAGCAAAAAAACGACGAATTTTTTATTTTGTTTTTATTAATATTCTTCTATTTAAACGATTTCAACGATCAAAATGCTTGAAATGTTATTTTGAAAACCCTTTTTGAGCAATCCTTTTTAACGCGTAAAACACATAAAACGACAAAATTTTTATTATTCGTTTTTATTAATATTTCTATTTAAACGTTTCAACGATCTAAAATCTTGAAATGTTATTTTACAAAAAGCACTTTTTGAGCCCGCTTTTTAACGCGTAAACCAAAAACGACTTTTTAATTCTTTTTATTAATTTTTCTCTATTTGAACGATTTCAACGATCAAAAATGCAAAAATGTTATTTTGAAAACGGCCGTTTTGACCCTTAATCGCGTTTTAACGCGAAAAACACATAAAACGACGAATTTTTTTATTTTCGTTTTTTTAATTTTTCTTCAAAACGTTTCAACGATCTAAAATGCTTGAAAATGTTATTTTAAAAAACAGCACGTTTTGACCCTTAATCGCGTTTTAAGGGAAAAACAGCATAAAACGACGAATTTTTTTATTTTGTTTTTTAATATTTCTTCTATTTGAACATTTCAACGTTTAAAAATGCTTAAAAAATGCTTATTTTAGCAAAACAGCACTTTTTGATTTTTAATGCTTTTAACGCGTCCAAAAAACACGAATTTTTTTTTGGGGTTTTTTTTTCTTTTTTGAACGATTTAAACATCAAAAATGTTTAAAAGTTTTTTGAAAACACCCTTTTAAGCTTTACCCGGTTTTAACGAAAAACAAAAAATTTTTAAATTTTTTTTTTTGTTTTTTAAAATTTCCTTTTTTTAAAATTTCAAATTTTTTAAAAAAAGTTTTATTTTAAGAAAAAGCCTTTTTAAATTTTTTTTTTAAAAAAAGCAAAAAAAAAATTTTTAAATTTTTCTTTTTTTAAAATGCTTTTTTAAGGGAAAAAACATTAAAAGCAAAATTTTTTTTTAAAAGCATTTTATTTAACGGTTTAACGCAAAAAAGCTAAAAAATTTTTTTTTAACGTTTTATTAATTTCCCCTTTTTTAACAAAAAACTTTAAAATTTAAAATCTTTTTTAAAAAACCCCTTTTATTTTCGGTTTTAACGCTAAAAGCAAAAAAGCAAATTTTTAACTTTTTTATTAATTCGTTTTTTTAACGTTTTAACGAAAAATTTAAAAATGTTTTTTTAAAAAAGCCTTTTGATTTAACGGTTTTAAGCTAAAAGTTTTAAAAACAAATTTTTTTTATTTTTTTTTATTTTGCTTTTTTAACGTTTAACGATAAAAGCAAAAATTTTTTTCCCCAAAAAGCCTTTTGACTTTCGTTTTTAAAGCGAAAAAAAATAAAACGACGTTTTATTATTTTTTTTTTAAATTTGCGTTTTTAACGTTTAACGTTTTAAAAGCAAAAATTTTTTTTTGAAAAAATTTGGGTTTTAAATTGTTTTTTTAACGCAAAAAAGCTAAAAAAATTTTTTTAACTTTTTTATTTATTCTCTTTTAACGTTTAACGATAAAAGCAAAAATTTTTATTTTGAAAAATTTTGGCTTTTAACGGTTTTAAGCAAAAAGCTAAAAAAAATTTTAAAACGTTTTTTTTAATTTGCGTTTTTAACGTTTAAAACACAAAAAAGCGAAAATATTTTTTAAAAAACCTTTTGATTTTTAACGGTTTTAAGTAAAAAAATTTTAAAAACAAAAATTTTTATTATTCGTTTTTTATTACTATTGCTTCTATTTGAACGATTTCAACGATCTAAAATGCTTGAAAATGACTATTTTGCAGCAAAAACAGCACGTTTTTGAGCTTTAATCTGCGTTTAACGCGTGCAGCATAAAACACGCAAATTTTATTATTCGTTTTATTAATATTAAGCTTCTATTTGAACGATTTCAACGATCTAAAATGCTGAAAATGCTTATTTTAGCAAAACAGCACGTTTTGAGCTTTAATCTGCGTTTTAACGCGTAAAACAGCATAAAAACGACGAATTTTTTATTATTCGTTTTTATTAATATTGCTTCTATTTGAACGATTTCAACGATCTAAAATGCTTGAAAGCTTATTTTAGCAAAAATGTTAATGTTTGGAGCTATAATCTGCGTTTTAACGCGTAAAACAGCATAAAAACGACGAAATTTTTTATTATTCGTTTTTATTAATATTGCGTCTATTTGAACGTGATTTCAACGATTTAAAATGCTTGAAATGATTATTTTAGCAAAACAGCACGTTTTATTTTAATCTGCGTTTTAACGCGTAAAACAGCATAAAACGACGAATTTTTATTATTCGTTTTTATTAATATTGCTTCTATTTTGAACGATTTCAACGATCAAAATGCTTTTGAAAATGCTTATTTTAGCAAAACAGCACGTTTTGAGCTTTACCTGCGTTTTAACGCGTAAAACAGCATAAACGACGAAATTTTTATTATTCGTTTTTATTAATATTGCTTCTATTTGAACGATTTCAACGATTCAAAATGCTTGAAAATGACTATTTTAGCAAAACAGCACGTTTTGAGCTTTAATCTGCGTTTAACGCGTAAACAGCATAAAAACGACGAATTTTTATTATTCGTTTTATTACTATTGCTTCTATTTGAACGATTTCAACGATCTAAAATGCTTGAAAAATGCTTATTTTAGCAAAACAGCACGTTTTGAGCTTTAATCTGCGTTTTAACGCGTAAAAACAGCATAAAACGACGAATTTTTATTATTCGTTTTTATTAATATTGCCGACATTTGAACGATTTCAACGATCTAAAATGCTTGAAAATGCTTATTTTAGCAAAACAGCACGTTTTGAGTTATAATCTGCGTTTAACGCGTAAAACAGCATAAAAACGACGAAATTTTTTATTATTCGTTTTTATTAATATTGCGTCTATTTGAACGATTTCAACGATTTAAAATGCTTGAAAATGATTATTTTAGCAAACAGCACGTTTTGAGTTTTTAATCTGCGTTTTAACGCGTAAAACAGCATAAAACGACGAATTTTTATTATTCGTTTTATTAATATTGCTTCTATTTGAACGATTTCCCACGATCAAAAATGCTTGAAAATGCTTATTTTAGCAAACAGCACGTTTTGAGCTTTAATCTGCGTTTTAACGCGTAAAACAGCATAAAACGACGAAATTTTATTATTCGTTTTTATTAATATTGCGTCTATTTGAACGATTTCAACGATCTAAAATGCTTGAAAATGATTATTTTAGCAAAACAGCACGTTTTGAGTTTTAATCTGCGTTTAACGCAAACAGCATAAAAACGACGAATTTTTATTATTCGTTTTTATTAATATTGCGTCATTTGAACGATTTCAACGATCTAAAATGCTTGAAAATGATTATTTTAGCAAACAGCACGTTTTGAGCTTTAATCTGCGCTTTAACGCGTAAAAACAGCATAAAAAATGACGAATTTTTATTATTCGTTTTATTAATATTGCTTCGGCTTGAACGATTTCAACGATCTAAAATGCTTGAAAATGCTTATTTTAGCAAAAACAGCACGTTTTGAGTTTTAATCTGCGTTTTAACGCGTAAAAACAGCATAAAACGACGAAATTTTTATTATTCGTTTTTATAATATTGCGTCTATTTGAAACGATTTCAACGATCTAAAATGCTTGAATATGATTATTTTAGCAAAAACAGCACGTTTTGAGCCTTAATCTGCGTTTTAACGCGTAAAACAGCATAAAAAACGACGAATTTTTTATTGTTCGTTCTTTATTAATATTTCTATTTGAACGATTTCAACGATCTAAATGCTTGAAAATGATTATTTTAGCAAAACAGCACGTTTTGAGCCTAATCAGCGTTTTAGCGCGTAAAACAGCATAAAACGACGAATTTTTATTATTCGTTTTTGTTAATATTTTCTATTTGAACGATTTCAACGATCTAAAATGCTTGAAAATGATTATTTTAGCAAACAGCACGTTTTGAGCTTAATCTGCGTTTTAACGCGTAAAACAGCATAAAAACGACGAATTTTTATTATTAGTTTTTATTAATATTTCTTCATTTGAACGATTTCAACGATCTTAAATGCTTGAAAATGCTTATTTTAGCAAAACAGCAGCGTTTTGAGTTTTAATCTGCTTCTAACGCGTAAAACAGCATAAAACGACGAAACTTTTTATTATTCGTGTTTTATGAATATTGCGTCTATTTGAACGTGATTTCAACGATCTAAAATGCTTGAAAATGCTTATTTTAGCAAAACAGCACGTTTTGAGCTTAATCTGCGTTTTAACGCGTAAAACAGCATAAAAACGACGAAATTTTATTATCTGCTTTTTATTAATATTGCGTCTATTTGAAACGATTTCAACGATCTAAAATGCTTGAAAATGATTATTTTAGCAAAAACAGCACGTTTTAGCTTTAACGGCGTTTTAACGCGTAAAACAGCATAAAAACGACGATTTTTTATTATCCGTTTTATTACTGGCTGCTTCTATTTGAACGATTTCAACGATCTAAAATGCTTGAAAATGCTTATTTTAGCAAACAGCATCGTTTGAGCTATAATTCGTTTTAACGCGTAAAACAGCATAAAACGACGAAATTTTTATTATTCGTTTTTATTAATATTGCGTCTATTTGAACGATTTCAACGATTAAAATGCTTGAAAATGATTATTTTAGCAAAACAGCATGCTTTGAGTTTTAATCTGCGTTTTACCCGCGTAAAACAGCATAAAAACGACGAATTTTTTATTATTCGTTTTTTATTAATATTGCTTCATTTGAACGATTTCAACGATCAAAATGCTTGAAAATGCTTATTTTAGCAAAACAGCACGTTTGAGCTTTAATCTGCGTTTTAACGCGTAAAACAGCATAAAAACGACGAAATTTTATTATTGTTTTTTATTAATATTGCGTCTATTTCTGAACGATTTCAACGATCTAAAATGCTTGAAAATGATTATTTTGTGCTAAAACAGCACGTTTTGAGCTTTAATCTGCGTTTTAACGCGTAAAAACAGCATAAAAACGACAATTTTTATTATTCGTTTTTTAGTAATATTGCGTCTATTTGGAACGATTTCAGCGATCTAAAAATGCTTGAAAATGCTTATTTTAGCAAAACAGCACGTTTGAGCTTTAATCTGCGTTTTAACGCGTAAACAGCATAAAACGACGAAATTTTTATTATTCGTTTTTATTAATATTGCGTCTATTTGAACGATTTCAACGATCTAAAATGCTTGAAAATGATTATTTTAAAACAGCACGTTTTGAGCTTTAATCTGCGTTTTAACGCGTAAAACAGCATAAAAGGACGAATTTTTTATTATTCGTTTTTATTAATATTGCTTCATTTTGAACGATTTCAACGATCTAAAATGCTTGAAAATGCTTATTTTAGCAAAAACAGCACGTTTTTAGCTTTAATCTGCGTTTTAACGCGTAAAGCAGCATAAAACGGCGAAATTTTTATTATTCGTTTTTATTAACACAGTCTATTTGGAACGGTGATTTCAACGATCTAAAATACTTGAAAATGATTATTTTAGCAAAACAGCACGTTTTGAGCTTTAATCCGCGTTTTAACGCGCAAAGCAAGCATAAAACGACGAAATTTTTATTATTCGTTTTTATTAATATTGCTTCTATTTGAACGATTTCAACGATCTAAAATGCTTGAAAATGCTTATTTTAGCAAAAACAGCACGTCTTGAGCTTTTAATCTGCGTTTTAACGCGTAAAACAGCATAAAAACGACGACATTTTTATTATTCGTTTTTTATTAATTGCGTCTATTTGAACAATTTCAACGATCTAAAAATGCTTGAAAATGATTATTTTAGCAAACAGCACGTTTTGAGCTTTAATCTGCGTTTTAACGCGGTAAACAGCATAAAACGACGAATTTTTATTATTCGTTTTTTATTAATATTGCTTCTATTTGAACGATTTCCCAACGATCTAAAATGCTTGAAAATGCTTATTTTAGCAAAACAGCACGTTTTGAGCTTTTAATCTGCGTTTTAACGCGTAAAAACAGCATAAAACGACGAAATTTTTATTATTCGTTTTTATTAATATTGCGTCTATTTGAACGATTTCAACGATCTAAAATGCTTGAAAATGATTATTTTGTAGCAAAACAGCACGTTTTTGAGTTTTAATCTGCGTTTTAACGCGTAAAAACAGCATAAAACGACGAATTTTTATTATTCGTTTTTATTAATATTTCTTCTATTTGAACGATTTTTCAACGATCTAAAAATGCTTGAAAATGCTTATTTTAGCAAAACAGCACGTTTTGAGCTTCTTTAATCTGCGTTTTACGCGTAAAACAGCATAAAACGACGAAATTTTTATTATTTGTTTTTATTAATATTGCGTCTATTTGAACGTGATTTCAACGATCTAAAGTGCTTGAAAATGATTATTTTAGCAAAACAAGTTGTGTTTTGAGTTTAATCTGCGTTTTAACGCGTAAACAGCATAAAACGACGAATTTTTATTATTCGTTTTTATTAATATTGCGTCTATTTGAACGATTTCCAACGATCTAAAATGCTTGAAAATGCTTTATTTTAGCAAACAGCACGTTTGAGCTTTAATCTGCGTTTTAACGCGTAAAACAGCATAAAAACGACGAAATTTTTATTATTCGTTTTATTAATATTGTCTATTTGAACGATTTCAACGATCTAAAATGCTTGAAAATGATTATTTTAGCAAAACAACACGTTTTGAGTTTTAATCTGCGTTTAACGCGTAAAACAGCATAAAACGACGAATTTTTATTATTCGTTTTTATTAATATTGCTTCTATTTGAACGATTTCAACGATCTAAAATGCTTGAAAATGCTTATTTAGCAAAACAAAGCACGTTTTTAGCTTTAATCTGCTTTTAACAGCAGCATAAAACGACGAAATTTTTATTCGTTTTTATTAATATTGGTGTCTATTTGAACGATTTCAACGATCTAAAGCGCTTGAAAATGATTATTTTAGCAAAACAGCACGTTTGAGTTTAATCTGCGTTTATGTGAAACAGCATAAAACGACGAAATTTTTATTATTCGTTTTATTACGCTTCTATTTGAACGATTTCAACGATCTAAAATGCTTGAAAATGACTATTTTAGCAAAACAGCACGTTTTGAGCTTCTAATCTGCGTTTTAACGCGTAAACAGCATAAAAACGACGAATTTTTATTATTCGTTTTTATTAATATTGCTTCTATTTGAAACGATTTCCAACGATTCAAAATGCTTGAAAATGCTTTATTTAGCAAAACAGCACGTTTTTGAGCTTTAATCTGCGTTTTAACGCGTAAACAGCATAAAAACGACGAATTTTATTATTCGTTTTTATTAATATTGCTTCTATTTGAACGATTTCAACGATCTAAAATGCTTGAAAATGCTTATTTTAGCAAAACAGCACGTTTTGAGCTATAATCTGCGTTTTAACGCGTAAAACAGCATAAAAACGACGAAATTTTTATTATTCGTTTTTATTAATATTGCGTCTATTTGAACGATTTCAACGATTTAAAATGCTTGAAAATGACATTTTAGCAAAACAGCACGTTTTGAGCTTTAATCTGCGTTTTAACGCTAAAACAGCATAAAACGACGAATTTTTTATTATTCGTTTTTATTAATATTGTTTTATTTGAACGATTTCAACGATCAAAAATGCTTGAAAATGCTTATTTTAAAGCAAAACAGCACGTTTTGAGCTCTTTAATCTGCGTTTTAACGCGTAAACAGCACAAAAAACGACGAAATTTTTATTATTCGTTTTTATTAATATTGCTTCTATTTGAACGATTTCAACGATCTAAAAATGCTTGAAAATGACTATTTTAGCAACAGCACGTTTTGAGCTTTAATCTGCGTTTTAACGCGTAAAACAGCATAAAAAAACGACGAATTTTTATTATTCGTTTTTTATTAATATTGCTTCTATTTGAACGATTTCAACGATCTAAAATGCTTGAAAAATGCTTATTTTAGCAAAAACAGCACGTTTTTTAAAGCTTTAATCTGAGTTTTAACGCGTAAACAGTAAAAAACGACGAAATTTTTATTATTCTTTTTTATTAATATTGCGTCTATTTGAACGATTTCAACGATCTAAAATGCTTGAAAATGACTATTTTAGCAAAAACAGCACGTTTTGAGCTTTTAATCTGCGTTTTAACGCGTAAACAGCATAAAAACAATAAATTTTTTTATTATTCGTTTTTATTAATATTGCTTCTATTTGAACGATTTCACCATCTAAAATGCTTGAAAATGCTATTTTAGCAAAACAGCACGTTTTGAGTTTTAATCGCGTTTAACGCGTAAACAGCATAAAACGACGAAATTTTATTATTCGTTTTTTATGGGTTATTGCGTCTATTTGAAACGATTTCAACGATCTAAAAAATGCTTGAATATGATTATTTTAGCAAACAGCACGTTTGAGTCTTTAATCTGCGTTTAACGCGTAAAACAGCATAAAAACGACGAATTTTTATTGTTCGTTTTTTATTAATATTTCTTCTATTTGAACGATTTCAACGATCTAAAAATGCTTGAAAATGATTATCGGTAAAACAGCACGTTTTGAGCCTTAATCAAAGCGTTTTAGCGCGTAAAAGCATAAAACGACTTTTAAATTTTTTATTATTCGTTTTGTTAATATTTCTTCTATTTGAACGATTTCAACGATCTAAAATGCTTGAAAAATGATGGCCTTTAGCAAAACAGCACGTTTTGAGTTTTAATCTGCGTTTTAACGCGCAAAACAGCATAAAAACGACGAATTTTATTATTAGTTTTTATTAATATTTCTTCTATTTGAACGATTTCAACGATCTTAAATGCTTCGAAAATGCTTATTTTAGCAAAACAGCACGTTTGAGCTTTAATCTGCGTTTTAACGCGTAAAACAGCATAAAACGACTAAAATTTTATTATTCGTGTTTTATTAATATTGCGTCTACTTGAACGATTTCAACGATCTAAAATGCTTCGAAAAATGCTTATTTTAGCAAAACAGCACGTTTTTGAGCTTAACTGCGTTTTAACGCGTAAAACAGCATAAAACGACGAAATTTTTATTATCGTTTTTATTAATATTGCGTCTATTTGAACGATTTCAACGATCTAAAATGCTTGAAAAATGATTATTTTAGCAAAACAGCACGTTTTGAGTTTTAATCTGCGTTTTAACGCGCGAAAACAGCATAAAACGCACGATTTTTTATTATTCGTTTTTATTAATATTGCTTCTCTATTTTGAACGATTTCAACGATCTAAAATGCTTGAAAATGATTATTTTAGCAAAACAGCACGTTTTGAGCTTTAATCTGCGTTTTAACGCGTAAAACAGCATAAAACGACGAATTTTTATTATTCGTTTTATTAATATTGCTCTATTTGAACGATTTCAACGATCTAAAATGCTTGAAAATGCTTATTTTAGCAAAACAGCACGTTTTGAGCTTTAATCTGCGTTTTAACGCGTAAAGCAGCATAAAACGACGAAATTTTTATTATTCGTTTTTATTAATATTGCGTTCTATTTGAACGATTTCAACGATCTAAAATGCTTGAAAATGCTTATTTTAGCAAAACAGCACGTTTGAGTTTAATCTGCGTTTAACGCGTAAACAGCATAAAAACGACGAAATTTTATTATTCGTTTTTATTAATATTGCTTCTATTTGAACGATTTCAACGATCTAAAATGCTTGAAAATGCTTATTTTAGCTAAAACAGCACGTTTTAGCTTTAATCGCGTTTTAACGCGTAAACAGCATAAAAACGACGAATTTTTATTATTCGTTTTTATTAATATTGCGTCTATTTGAACATTTCAACGATCTAAAATCTTGAAAATGATTATTTTAGTCTAAAAGCACGTTTTGAGCTTTAATCTGCGTTTTAACGCGTAAAAGCATAAAAACGACGAATTTTTATTATTCGTTTTTATTAATATTGTTCTATTTTAACGATTTCAACTCTAAAATGCTTGAAAATGCTTATTTTAGCAAAACAGCACGTTTTGAGCTTTAATCTGCGTTTTAACGCGTAAAACAGCATAAAACGACGAAATTTTTATTATTCGTTTTTATTAATATTGCGTCTATTTGAACATTTCAACGATCTAAAATGCTTGAAAATGATTATTTTAAAGCAAAACAGCACGTTTTGAGCTTTAATTGCTTTTTTAACGCGTAAAACAGCATAAAAACGACGAATTTTTATTATTCGTTTTTATTAATATTGCTTCTATTTGAACGATTTCAACGATCTAAAATGCTTGAAAATGCTTATTTTAGCAAAACAGCACTTTTTGAGTTTTAATCTGCGTTTTAACGCGAAAAACAGCATAAAAAAACGAAATTTTTTATTTTTTCTTTTTTTTAAATATTGCGTCTTTGGGAACGATTTCAAACGATCAAAAAATTTTTTTGGAATATGATTATTTTAGAAAAACAGCACGGGTTTTTAACGCGTTTTTAACGCAAAACAGCATAAAACGAGGGAATTTTTTATTTTTCTTTTTTTTAAATATTTTTTTCTATTTGAACGATTTCAACATCTAAAATGTTTTTGAAAATCCCTTTTTTTAAAAAACAAGGTTTTGAGTTTTAATCTGCTTTTTAAACCCGGTAAACAGCAAAAAAAACGACGAAATTTTTATTATTCGTTTTTATTAATATTGGGTCTATTTGAACGATTTCAACGATCTAAAATGTTTTGAAAATGATTATTTTAGAAAAACAGCCCTTTTTTGATTTTTTAATCTGCTTTTTAACCGCGTAAAACAGAAAAAAAACGACGAATTTTTTTATTATTCGTTTTTTTTAAATTTGCTTCATTTGAACGATTTCACGATCAAAAAATGCTTGAAAATGTTTTAATTTTTTAGCAAAACAGCACTTTTTTGAGTTTTAACCGCTTTTAACCCCAAAACAGCAAAAAAACGAGGGTTTTTTTATTATTCTTTTTTATTAATATTGCGTCTATTTGAACGATTTCAACGATCTAAAATCCCTTGTTGATTATTTTAGCAAAACAGCACGTTTTGATTTTTAATCTGCGTTTTAACGGGGAAAAACCAAAAAAAAAAGGGAAAATTTTTTATTATTCGTTTTTTTTAAATTATTGCTTCATTTAAACGATTTCAACGATCAAAAAATGCAAAACAGCATAAAAACGACGAATTTTTATTATTCGTTTTTATTAATATTTAAACTTTATTTGAACGTTTTAAAGCGTTCAAAATGCTTGAAAATGCTTATTTTAGCAAAACAGCACGTTTGAGCTTAATCTGCGTTTAACGCGTAAAACAGCGCATAAAACGGCGAAATTTTTATTATTCGTGTTTTTATTAATATTTGCGTCTATTTGAACGATTTCAACGATCTAAAATGCTTGAAAATGATTATTTTAGCAAACAGCACGTTTTGAGCGCAATCTGCGTTTTAACGCGTAAAACAGCATAAAACGACGAATTTTTTATTATACGTTTTGTGTATTTCTTAATACCTGGCCCCGACGATTTCAGCGATCTAAAATGCTTGAAAATGCTTGGCACAGCAAAACAGCGTTTTGAGCTTTAATCTGCGTTTTAACGCGTAAACAGCATAAAAACGGCAAAGAAATTTTATTATTCGTTTTTATTAATATTGCGTCTATTTGAACGATTTCAACGATCAGGGTGCTTGAAAATGATTATTTTAGCAAAACGAAAGCACGTTTGAGCTTTAATCTACGTTTTTAACGCGTAAAACATAAAACATCGAAATTTTTATTATTCGTTTTATTAATATGCGTCTATTCGAGACGATTACAACGATCTAAATGCTTGAATATGATTATTTTAGCAAAAACAGCACGTTTTGAGCTTTTAATCTGCGTCTTTAACGCGTAAAACAGCATAAAACGACAAAGATTTTATTATTCGTTTTTATTAATATTTCTTCTATTTGAACGATTTCAACGATCTAAAATGCTTGAAAATGCTTATTTTATGAAAACAGCACGTTTGAGCTTTAATCTGCGTTTTAACGCGTAAAGGCAACATAAAACGGCAAATTTTTATTATTCGTTTTTTTATTAATATTGCGTCTATTTGAACAGTTTCCAGCGATCTAAAATGGCGTGATTATTTTAGCAAAACGAAAGCACGTTTGAGCTTTAATCTGCGTTTTAACGCGTAAAACAGCATAAAACGACAGATTTTTATTATTCGTTTTTTTTGTCCTTTTGAACGTTTTCACGATCAAAAATGCTTAAAAATGTTATTTTAGCAAAACGCCGTTTTAAATCTGCGTTTTAACGCGTAAAACGCATAAAACGGGGGAATTATTCTTTTTATTAATTTGCTTTTTGAACGTTTCAACGATCTAAAATCTTGAAAATGTTTTTTTAGCAAAACAGCCGTTTGAGCTTTAATCTGCGTTTTAACGCGTAAAACAATAAAAGGACGTTTTTTTATTTTTCCCCAAATTAATATTGCTTTTTTTGAACATTTCAACGATCTAAAATGCTTGAAAATGTTTTTTTAGCAAAACAGCACTTTTTTGCTTTAATCTGCGTTTTAACGCGAAAAACCATAAAAACGAAATTTTTTATTATTCGTTTTTATTAATTTCGTCTATTTGAACGTTTAAACGTTTAAAATGTTGAAAATCTTATTTTGAAAACAGCACTTTGAGCTTTAATCTGCGTTTTAACGCGTAAAACACATAAAAGGACGTTTTTATTATTCGTTTTTATTAATATTGCTCTATTTGAACTTTAAACGATCAAAATGCTTGAAAATGTTATTTTAGCAAAACAGCACGTTTTAGCTTTAATCTGCTTTAAGGGAAAAACAGCATAAAACGACATTTTTATTATTCGTTTTATTAATATTGCGTCTATTTTGAAACGATTTCAACGATCTAAAATGCTTGAATATGATTATTTCAGCAAAAACAGCACGTTTTGAGTTTTAATCTGCGGTTTTAACGCGTAAACAGCATAAAAACGTGACGAATTTTTATTATTCGTTTTATTAATATTTCTTCATTTGAACGATTTCAACGATCTAAAATGCTTGAAAATGATTATTTTAGCAAACAGCACGTTTTGAGTTTTAATCTGCGTTTTAACGCGTAAAACAGCATAAAACGACGAAATTTTTATTATTCGTTTTTATTAATATTGCGTCTAATTTGAACGATCTCAACGATCTAAAATGCTTGAAAAGGATTATTTTAGCAAAACAGCACGTTTTGAGCTTTAATCTGCGTTTTAACGCGTAAAAACAGCATAAAACGACGAATTTTTATTATCTTCGTTTTTATTAATATTGCGTCTCTTGAACGATTTCAACGTCTAAAATGCTTGAAAATGCTTTATTTTGACAAAACAGCACGTTTTGAGCTTTAATCTACGCTCTTAACGCGTAAAACAGCATAAAACGACGAAATTTTACATTCGTTTTATTAATATTGCTTCCTATTTGAACGATTTCAACGATCTAAAATGCTTGAAAATGATTATTTTAGCAAAAACAGCACGTTTTGAGCTTAATTCGCGTTTTAACGCGTAAACAGGCATAAAAAACGTGACGAATTTTTATTATTCGTTTTTTATTAATATTGCTTCTATTGAACGATTTCAAATCGATCTAAAATGCTTTGAAAATGCTTTATTTTAGCAAAACAGCACGTTTTGAGCTTTAATCTGCGTTCTTAACGCGTGCAGCATAAAAACGACGAAATTTTATTATTCGTTTTTATTAATATTGCGTCTATTTGAACGATTTCAACGATCTAAAATGCTTGAAAATGATATTTTAAAGGCAGCACGTTTTGAGCTTAATCTGCGTTTTAACGCGTAAAACAGCATAAAAAACGACGAATTTTTTTTATTATTCGTTTTTATTAATATTGCTTCCTATTTGAACGTGATTTCTGTTAACGGATCTAAAATTTTGAAAATGTTTATTTTAGCAAAACAGCACAAGTTTTGAGTTTTTAATCTGCGTTTTAATCGCGAAATAAAAGCATAAAACGACGAAATTTTTATTCTTCGTTTTTTATTAATATTGCGTCTATTTGAAACGATTTCAAACGACGAAAATGCTTGAAAAATGATTATTATTTTAGCAAAACAGCACAAATGTTTTGAGCTTTAATCTGTGTTTTAACGCGTAAAACACATAAAAACGACGAAATTTCTTTATTATCTGTTTTTATTAATATTGCGTCTATTTGAACGATTTCAACGATCTAAAAATGTGCTTGAATATGATTATTTTAGCAAAACAGCACGTTTTGAGTTTTAATCAGCGTTTAACGCGTAAAACAGCATAAAACGACGAATTTTTATTATTCGTTTTTATTAATATTTCTTCTATTTGGAACGATTCTAAATCGATCTAAAATGCTTGAAAATGTTTATTATTTTAGCAAAAACAGCACGTTTGAGCTTTAATCTGCGTTTTAACGCGTAAAACAGCATAAAAACGTGACGAAATTTTTATTATTCGTTTTTATTAATATTGCGTCTATTTGAACGATTTCAACGATCTAAAATGTTTGAAAATGATTATTTTAGCAAAAACAGCATCGTTTTGAGCTTCTGCGCGTTTTAACGCGTAAAACAGCATAAAAACGACGAATTTTTTATGATTCGTTTTTATTAATATTGCTTCTATTTTGCAATCGATTTCAAACGATCTAAAATGCTTGAAAATGCTTATTTTAGCAAAACAGCACGTTTTGAGCTTTAATCTGCGTTTTAACGCGTAAAACAGTGATAAAAAAACGCAAACGACGAAATTTTTATTATTTGCTTCCTTTTTATTAATATTGCGTCTATTTGAACGATTTCAACGATCTAAAATGCTTGAAAATGATTTATTTCAGCAAAACAGCACGTTTTGAGCTTTTAATCTGCGTTTTAACGCGTAAAACAGCATAAAACGACGAATTTTTATTATTCGTTTTTATTAATATTGCTTCTATTTCAAACGATTTCAACGATCTAAAAAAATGCTTGAAAAATGATTATTTTAGCAAAAACAGCACGTTTTGAGCTTCTGCGTTTTAACGCGTAAAAACATATAAAAACGACGAATTTTTATGATTCGTTTTATTAATATTGCTTCTATTTTAACGTGATTTCAACGATTTAAAATGCTTGAAAATGCTTATTTTAGCAAAACGGCACGTTTTGTGCTTTTAATCTGCGTTTTTAACAAGTGTAAAACAGGATAAAAACGACGAAATTTTTTATTATTTGTTTTTTTATTAATATTGCGTCTATTTGAACGATTTCAACGATCTAAAATGCTTGAATGATTATTTTAGCAAAAATACACGTTTTGAGCTTTAATCTGCGTTTAACGCGTAAACAGCATAAAAACGACGAATTTTTGCGATTCGTTTTTATTAATATTGCTTCTATTTTAACGATTTCAACGATCTAAAAAATGCTTGAAAATGCTTTATTTCAGCAAAAACAGCACGTTTTGAGCTTTAATCTGCGTATTAACGCAAAACAGCATAAAACGACGAAATTTTTATTATTCGTTTTTTATTAATATTGCGCTCCATTTGAACGATTTCTGCAACGATCTAACGTGCTTGAAAAATGATTATTTTAGCAAAACAGCACGTTTTGAGTTTAATCTGCGCTTTAACGCGTAAAAGCATAAAACGACGAAATTTTATTATTCGTTTTATTAATATTGCGTCTATTTGAACGTGATTTCAACGATCTAAAATGCTTGAATATGATTATTTTTACAAAACAGCACGTTTTGAGTTTTTTAATCTGCGTTTTACGCGTAAACAGCATAAAACGACGAATTTTTTATCATTCGTTTTTATTAATATTTCTTCTATTTGAACGATATCAACGATCTAAAATGCTTGAAAATGCTTATTTTAGCAAAATACACGTTTTGAGCTTTAATCTGCGTTTTAACGCGTAAAAACAGTATAAAAACGACGAAATCTTTATTATTCGTTTTTATTAATATTGCGTCTATTTGCACGATTTCAACGATTTAAAAATGCTTGAAAAATGATTATTTTAACAAAAACAGCACGTTTTGAGCTTTAATCTGCGTTTTAACGCGTAAAAACAGCATAAAAACGACGAATTTTTTATTATTCGTTTTTATTAATAATATTGCGTCTATTTGAACGTGATTTCAACGATCTAAAATGCTTGAAAATGCCTATTTTAGCAAAACAGCATCGTTTTGAGTTTTAATCTGCGTTTTAACGCGTAAAACAGCATAAAAACGACGAAATTTTTATTATCTGTTTTTAATATTGCGTCTATTTGAAACGATTTCAACGATCTAAAAATGTTTGAAAAGATTATTTTAGCAAAACAGCATCGTTTTGAGTTTAATCTGCGTTTTAACGCGTAAAACAGCACATAAAAACGACGAATTTTATTATTCGTTTTTATTAATATTGCTTCTATTTTGAACGATTTCAACGATCTAAAAATGTGCTTGAAAATGCTTTATTTCAGCAAACAGCACGTTTTGAGCTTTTAATCTGCGTTTTAACGCGTAAAACAGCAAAAAAACGACGAAATTTTTTTTTATTCTTTTTTTATTAATATTGCGTCTTTTTGGGGAAGGGACCCAACGATTTTAAAATGCTTGAAAATGTTTTTTTTTAGCAAAAAAATGTTTTGAGTTTCTGCTTTTAACCCGAAAAAGCTAAAAAAACGACAAATTTTTTTTGCGATTCTTTTTTTATTAATTTTTTGCTTCTATTTTAACGATTTCAACGATCTAAAATGTTTAAAAATGTTTATTTTAGCAAAACAGCACGTTTTGAGCTTTAACTGCTTTTTAACGCGAAAAAAGGGATAAAAACGACGAAATTTTTTTTATTATTTTTTTTTTTATTAATTTTTTGCGTCTATTTAAAACGATTTCAAGGGATCTAAAATGTTTTGGTTTGATTATTTTAGCAAAACAGCACGTTTTGTTTTTAATTGGCTTTTTAACGCGAAAAACAGCATAAAACGACGAATTTTTTTTTTTCGTTTTTTTTAAATATTGTTTCCCTATTTCAACGATTTAAAACGATCTAAAATGCAAAAAATGATTTTTTTAAGCAAAAAAAAGACGTTTTGAGCTTCTGCGTTTTAACGCGTAAAACAGCAAAAAAACGACGAATTTTTATTATTCGTTTTTATTAATATTTTTTTCTATTTAAACGATTTCAACATCTAAAGTTTAAAAAATGTTTTATTTTAAAAAAACAGAAAGTTTTGAGTTTAATCTGCGTTTTAACGCAAAAACAGCAAAAAAAACGACAAAATTTTTTATTATTTTTCCCGGTTTTTTTTAAAT
>NW_027046429.1:0-25372 GCF_025399875.1 Dalotia coriaria | reverse complement strand
AATCTCAATGTTGTTTTATTAATTTCCCTTCCTTTTAACATCTTTAAAAACATTTCCGGCAATCCAAAAAGCGGTGGGCGTTCCCCAATTTTTTTTGGCCCCCCCCGTTTAAAATTTTAACCAGCCCCCTTTAACCCTTTAATTTTTAAAGAAAAGTCGGGTTTTCCCCTTCCATTTTATTCCCCCTTTTTAATTTTTTGGGGTTTTTTGGTTAAAAGGGTGTTTTTAAGGGGGTGTTTAAAAAAAATTTATTTGCTTTCCCGTTTTACGTTGATTGTGGAAACTGTAGTTGGGGGTTTTTATAATGTATAAATATTCCTTGTTAATCACAAACTTTAAAAAGATTTTTTTTTCCTTAACGATTTAGTTTGCGCTGAATGGTAAACATTTAATTTTAAAAAATTTTTGGTTTTTATCCACAAGTGATTTGGAAAAGACATGGTAAAGTGTTACCATCTACCATTCGTGGTTTAATATGGGACTCAAATTGGAAAAAACTAATGTTATGTTAACATTTTTAAATTGAAAAAAAGGGTTTAGTTTGGAATATTTATGTGTACAGAAAAATTTATTTAACAAATACTTTTTGAAACGTTGATCAACCTATTGGGAAAAAACTTTGTGAATTAATAAAGGTTATTTTAATATTTTGGGGAATAATTTATAATTTTTTTGATGACATCCCGGGTAAAATGAAAAAAATGAAATGATAAAGACTATTTTGCAATAAATAATTTGGGGTTGACTTTTTTTATATCTGTAAAACCCTATGCTATACCCAAAATTTAGTGCGTAAAAATTTAATTATTTTATTCAAACAGGATGCGTTGAATTTAAAATTTTTGGGGGATCAAAATTAATACGGATAGGTATGTCATATGAAAAATTTTTTATAAAATATGTGGGTTGTTGGAAGACCCTTTTGGGTTTTTTGTTTTTAAAAAGATCCAATTAGATAATGGCCCTATCGATGGGGGTTTTAATAATAATATATAAGATGTCAAATTGAAAAGTTTATTAGTATTGTGCTGAATTTGTTTACAATGAGTGTTGATATTCATACAAAAAAAAAAAGCGGGGTTTTGAGCCGTAAAAAAAGGCAAAAACTTTAAAAACAACGCGCAAAATTTAAATTTGCATACAAACCACAAAACTTTTTTTGCAAACACGTTAAGTAAACCAATCATACCAAATGTTGTTAAAATTTAAAAAAGAAAACCCAAAATTGAATCTTTTGGGGAAAACGAACGCAGTTTTAGAAAGGTTTTTATAAACAACAGCAAAAAAATTTTAGTGTTAATCGCCCATCTTTCCAACCCTGACCCCCAAAAAATTTCAGGATATTGAAAAAGGGTATTTGAAACGAGTTCAAACAACGAAGATGTATTTCACAAAACCAGAAAAACAAGTAGTTAGATTTGATGTTTGAATATCATAGATTATTTAAGTCAAATTTCATCCACGCCAGAGAATATATTTAAAGGGAAAAAGGAAAGGGTAATACTAAAAAGGGGAATTTTTTTGATGACAATTATGTTCACCATGATTACAATCAGAAAAAATTATTTTTGGGAAAACAGGAGTTGAACTTTTTAGTAAAAACTCAAGATTTTAAAATAGGTGAACATAAAATTCCAGGAACTCGAGGATTATTTGAGTTGATATTTATGTCTCAACCTAATGAACAAGTTATAACCGAAAATGATAAGTTATATTACGGTTTTTTAAGAGCAAAAACGCTAAAAAAAATTAATTTTGAAGAAAATGGTAACCCGGAAACAAAAGTGGGAAATACCCCCCTTTTAAAAACCGGTTTCAACATTTGACACCATATGGAAATAAAAGGAGGGCTGCAACTACAATCGAACCTGTTGGTATTTAGGGATGATCCTAATGAACTTGTAGAAAGATTGGACTATTGATTCTTCAAGATCTAGTAAAACAATGCACATGTAAATGAAATTAATAGTATTGTTGAAGAATTAAGAGAAAAAAAATTATTTATTAGCATGGGTAAAATTGATTTTAAGCAAAAGTTTTCAAGAACTACCAAAACCATCTGGGAAAAAAAATTTTAAAAAACAAACCGTTAAAGGACTAAATGAAACGCAAGTAGATCTCGTAAAATGATCCCATATCATGTATGAATAAACATTATAAAAAAGTTGTAATTGATGTTTTTTTAGTAAATACGTTTGGGCCTTACCTATCAAAAAAAAAACTGGAATGGTAAGCGCAAGCAATCATTCCATCATAAAAAAATGAAAGAACCCAAAAAAATTTTAAAAACAGTTTTTAAAAAAAATTTTACAATTCATCATTTTCAGTGATAATTAAAAGATATGATATAAATCATTATTCGACTTTTAGTGTTAAAAGCATCAATTGTAAAAAGGGTAAATCGTACATTAAAGTCAGAATGTGGAAAGTTTTTTTTCATAAAGGAACATAAATGGTTAGATGTTTTTCCCCTGATTGTAGAAAGTATAATTCATCCATACATTCTACAATACAAATGAAGAAAAAAAGATGTTAATGTGAAAAATGCACAACAGTTTTGTTAGAAACTGTTTAAAACCCGGGAAAAAAATTGATCTTAGATCTTTTAAAAAAGTTGGAAAAAAGTTGTTTTAAGCGGGGAAAGAAGCATATTTCAAAGGGTTATATCCCAAATTGGACCACAAAAGTATTTACCTTTAAAAAAATTAAACTCACAAAAAAAAACTTCTTTTAAAAGATCAAAGGGAAACAAAAATTAAAAGGGGAGGGTTTTTTTATGAAAAGTTAAAACGCAAAATATCAGATATTTTTTTAATTGAAAAAATTATTCCAAAAAAAAGGAAATAAATTATTTGAAAAACTTGGATTTGATACAAGTCATAACAGTTGGGAAAAAAAAATCTGATGTAGATAAAAATAATTAAAATTTTTTATATTTTTAGTACCATTTTGAAACGAACAGAATGGTGGTCGATAAATTTGGGCATTATAAAAACCATTTAATCTAACAAAATTTAATTTTGTTAAATTTTTTACTACAATTAATTTGAGAAGCCTGATATTGAAACCCGGATTTTTATTCCATACATTTCAAAACGGAAGTCGAAGATATTTAATTCTATAAAGGAAAATAAAAAAAAGTTCATTATAGGTTTTTAAAGATCCCACTGCCACAATTTACATTGATTCAATGAAATACATAACATTAAAATTTTAAAAAATTCAAAAATTAAATATAGTAGTTGTAATTTCAACCCCTAAACAAAAAAAAATTTTTTTGGTTATTATTGTAAACACACATAAACCAGGAGCAAGTAACCCCCTTGTTTTCCCATGAATAATTTTTGGGAAAAATAAATAGGGGTTTAATTATGGATCAGTTCAGTTTTTAAACGTTATACCAAACTATCATCATCTGCGACAATATAGAAAATTTTTAAGTTAAATACGAAAAAAGTGCCCTTCTTAGAACACATGTTGCTGATGCAATTATGTTCTAGCGTTAGTGATGTTATTTTGAAAAACTTGGGGAACATATTTTGTGCCGAAGATTATTTTGATGGTATGACTGAACAAAGGTGAAACGCTCTTTATCTAAAAAAGGGGATGATCTCTAATTGGTTAAAATTCAATGGTATGGGGAATAAATACCATGAGTTTTATCTCCGAGAATCGGTTGAAAGGGTACCTATAAATCACTGGCGTCACTCTACAAGATCTGCTTGAGTGCGTTTATTGCTGGATTTTAAAAAAAAATTACATTTTGTAAAAATATAATTTAACTGTGGGGTTTGACGTTTGGGAATGAGAGGCATAAAAGCTCAGAATGGCGTTGAAAAGTTAAAGGATATGAAAAAACCCGTGGGGTGGAGGGTGGACCATGTAATGCTTGTCATTCACTTTTAAAGATTATTTGGGTTGATCCAAAAAAAAGGAAAGGGGTTAGGTAAAAAAAATTTCATTCTAATAATTTACAACTTGAATTTGATTATTTTTAATAGCGATCCTGCGCCTCAAGTAAATTAGAGCCATCCAAACAGAAGGGGCTTAACTTCACATCTACCTTCTAGCGCAAAATTATTCACTGGTCGATTTTAACAATTTTAAAAAAATTAATCAACATCCCAAAACCAACAACAACAACATCAACAACAACATCATCAACATCAACATCACAACAAAGACCATCAACATCACATCAACAACAACAACACCATCACAACAACAACAACAACATCATCAACATCAACATCAACATCACATCAACAACAGCAACAACATCATCAACAACACCATCAACATCACACCAACATCAACATCAACATCAACAACACCATCAAAAATCAAAAATCAACAACGCCATCAACATGATCATATCACATTGAATTTAAAAATAAATCGAGTTTATTCACAAAGTTGTTGTCTTTTTCTACCTTTCAAAAAAACCGTTGCACCAACAAATGGCGGTGCAGACCACCCCAAATTAATGTTCACCCCAACAAACCACCCCAACCAAATATTTACCCACAAAATTGACGGTAAACCCCAAACTATGGCGGTACTCACCAACCCAACAAAACCAAATAAAGGAAGTTAACCACGCCAACAAAAATTCACCCCACAAAAAAACAAAACCCCCCCCCCCCCCCCCCAAAACCTTCACCTACACCCAATCTATTGCAGTTAAATATCGAAATCAGAATGCAGATCCGCTCTTTAAAAAATCGCCAATAGAACGCAGATCCCCCTCTCTTTAAAAATGCAGAAATCCAGAACGCAGATCCCGCTCCATTAAATAGCAGCAATCAGAACGCAGAACGCGATCTAAATTTTCCAGACCAATCGGAAGCAAGCTACGCCCACAACTCGACCAATCACAAACAAGCCACGCCCACTAGATCCCGCCCACAGATTCCGAAAGTTGATCAGAACTCTCTATTATACCACTACTACGATATTAATAAAAACGAATAATAAAAATTTCGTCATTTTTGCTTCTTTGTTTTACGCGTTAAAACGCAGATTAAAACTCAAAACGTGTATTTTGCTAAAATAATCATTTTCAAACATTTTAATCGTTGAAATCCTTCAAATAAGAACAATATAAATAAAACGAATAATAAAATTTCGTCGTTTTAATGCTGTTTTACGCGTTAAAACGCCAGATTAAACTCAAAACGTGCTGTTTGCTAAAATTAATCATTTTCAAGCATTTTAGATCGTCCAGAAATCGTTCAAATAGAGAAGCAATATTAATAAAAACGAATAATAAAAATTTCGTCGTTTTTCTGCTGTTATACGCGTTAAAACATAGTTAAAGCTTAAAACGTTAACTGTTTTGCTAAAATAATAATCGAGAATTTCAAGCATTTTTTAGATCGTTGAAATCGTTCAAATAAAAGCAATATTAATAAAAACGAATAATAAAAATTTCGTCGTTTTAATAGCACCATTACATTCGCGTTAAACGCAGATTAAAGCAAATCATTTGCTTTATTTTTGCTAAAATAATCATTATCTAGCATTTTTGAATCGTTGAAATCGTTCAAATAGAAGCAATATTAGTAAAAGCGATAATAAAAATTTCGTCGTTTTTTATGCTGTTTTACACTTGTTAAAACTGAATTACGGCTCAAAACGTGCTGTTTTGCTAAAATAATGTTTTCAAGCATTTTTAGATCGTTGAAATCGTTCCAAATAGAAGCAATATTAATAAAAACGAATAATAATAAAATTTCGTCGTTTTTATGCTGTTATTCGCGTTAAAACGCAGATTAAAGCTTAAAACGTTAACTATTTTGCTAAAATAATCATTGTCTAACATTTTTAGATCGTTGAAATCGTTTCCAAATAGAGCAATATTAATAAAAACCAATAATAAAAATTTCGTCGTTTTTACATGCTGTTTTACGCGTTAAAACGCAGATTAAAGAAAACTCAAAACGTGTTGTTTTCCTAAAATAATCATTTTCAAGCATTTTAATCGTTGAAATCGTTCAAATAGAGGCAATATTAATAAAAAGAAACGAATAATAAGAGTACATGGTTTTTGCTGTTTTGCGCGTTAGAAGCACCAGTTAGCTCAAAACATTAACATTTTGCCAAAATAATCATTTTCAAGCATTTTTAGATCGTTGGGAAATCGTTCAAAATAAACAATATTAATAAAAACAAAATAACAAAAATTTCGTCGTTTTTATGCTGTTTTACGTGCTAAAACGCAGATTAAAAGCTCGAAAAGCCCGGTACGAACAGCAAAATAATTCAATTTCAAGCGATGGTTGGGCTCGATTTCAAAATAGAGAGCAATATTAATAAAAGCGAGATAATAAAATTTCGTCGTTTTTATGCTGTTATACGCGTTAAACGCAGATTAAACTTAAACGTGCTGTTTTGCTAAAATAAATGTTTTCCAGCGGTTTTAGATCGTTTAAGTCGTTCAAATGAGGGGCAATATTAATAAAAGCAGAATAATAAAAATTTGCCACGTCGTTTTTATGCTGTTTTGCGTTAAAAACCTGAATTAAGAAGCTCAACACGTGCTTTGTTTTTGCTAAAATATTCATTTTCAAGCATTTTAGATCGTTGAACTCCGTTCAAAATAAACAGTAATAAAAAGCGAATAATAAAAATTTCGTCGTTTTTATGCTGTTATACGCGTTAAACGCAGATTAAAACTAAAACGTGCTGGCGCAAATAATCATTTTCAGAAGCATTTTGAATCGTTGAACTCGTTCAAATAGAAGCAATATTAATAAAAAGCAGTAATAAAAATTTCGTCGTTTTATGCTGTTATACGCGTTAAACGCGAATTAAAGCAGCGTGCTTTGTTTTTGCTTTAAAATAATCATTTTCAAGCACATTTTTAGATCGTTGAAATCGTTCAAATAGGGCAATATTAATAAAAACGAATAGCTGGTTTCGTCGTTTTTTATGCCAGCGTTAAAAACGCAGATGTAAAGCTCAACACGATACTGTTTTTGCTAAGAATAATTTGTTTTGCAAGCATTTTTAGATCGTTGAACTCGTTCCAAATAGAAGCAATATTAATAAAAAGCGAATAATAAAAATTTCGTCGTTTTTATGCTGCTGTTATACGCGTTAAAACGCAGATTAAAGCTTAAAACGGTGCTGTTTTGCTAAAATAATCATTTTCAAGCATTTTTAGATCGTTGAAGTCGTTCAAAATAGAAGCAATATTTAATAAAACGAATAATAACAATTTCGACGTGTTTTATGCTGTTATACGCGTTAAAACGCAGATTAAAGCTTCAAACACGATGTTGGAACGCTAAATAATCACATTTTCAAGCATTTTTAGATCGTTGAAATCGTTCCAAATAGAAGCAATATTAGCCAAAAACGAATAATAAAGAGGTACAAGAGCCGTTTTATGCTGTTTTACGCGTTAAAACGCAGATTAAAAGCTCAACCCGTGCTGTTTTGCTAAAATAATCATTTTCAAGCATTTTTTAATCGTTGAAATCGTTCAAATAGGGCAATATTAATAAAAACAAATAATAAAAAATTTCGTCACGTTTTTATGCTGTTTTTTGCGCGTTAAAACGCAGATTAAACTCAACACGTGCTGTTTTGCTAAAATATTCATTTTCAAGCATTTTTGAATCGTTGTTCGTTCAAAATAGAAGCAATATTAATAATAAAAAACGAATAATAAAAAATTTCGTCGTTTTTATGCTGTTTTGCGCGTTAAAGAAACGCAGATTAAAGCTCAACTTACGTGCTGTTTGCTAAAATATTCATTTTCAAGCATTTTAGATCGTTGAACTCGTTCAAATAAGAGCAATATTAATAAAAGCGAATAATAAAATTTCGTCATTTTTTATGCTGTTATACGCGTTAAAACGCAGATTAAAGCGGCGTTAACTGTTTTGCTAAAATAATCATTTTCAAGCATTTTTAGATCGTTGGAAATCGTTCAGAAATAGAAACAGCGTATTGGCAAAAGCGACCGTAACAATTTCGGCGTTTTATGCTGTTATACGCGTTAAAACGCAGATTAAAGCTTCAAACGTGTTGTTTTTTGCTAAAATAATCATTTTAAGCACGTACAGATCGTTGAAATCGTTCAAATAGAAGCAATATTAATAAAGCGAATAATAAAAATTTCGTCGTTTTATGCTGTTTTGCCCGTTAAAACGCCAGATTAAAAGCTCAGCTGCTGCTGTTTTGCTAAAATAATCATTTTCAAGCATTTTAATCGTTGAAATCGTTAAATAGGGCAATATTGTAAAAACAAATAATAAAATTTCGTCGTTTTTTTATGCTGTTTTGCGCGTTAAAACGCAGATTAAAAGCTCAACTTACGATGCTGTTTTGCTTAAATATTCATTTTCAAGCATTTTTGAATCGTTGAACTCGTTCAAATAGAAGCAATAATGTAAAAGCGAATAATAAAATTTCGTCGTTTTTATGCTGTTATACGCGTTAAAACGCAGATTAAAGCTTAAAACGTGCTGTTTTGCTGCAAAATGGCTCGTTTTCAGAAAAGCATTTTTAGATCGTTGAAATCGTTCAAATAGAAGCTATATTAATAAAAACGAAGATAATAACAATTTCGGCGATGTTTTATGCTGTTATACGCGCGTTAAAACGCAGATTAAAGCTTCAAACGTGTTGTTTTGCTACAAAATAATCATTTTCAAGCATTTTAGGGTCAATTTGAAATCGTTCAAATAAAACGTATTAATAAAGAGCAGTAATAAAAATTTCGTCGTTTTTATTAACATTTTACGTTAAAACGCAGGGTTAAACTCAAAACGTGCTGTTTTTTGCTAAAATAATCATTTTCAAAGCATTTTTATCGTTGAAATCGTTTCAAATAGAAGCAATATTAATAAAAACGAATAATAAAAAATTTCGTCCGTTTTTGTAATGCTGTTTCGCGTTAAGAAACGCAGATTAAAGCTCAAAACGTTACGAGTTTGCTAAAATAATCATTTTCAAGCATTTTAGTTCACGTTGAATCACGTTCAAATAGAAGCAATATTAATAAAAACGAATAGCCAGAATTTCGCGTCGTTTTATGCTGTTATACAACGTTTAAAGCACAGATTAAAGCTTAAAACGTGCTGTTTGCTAAAATAAATGGTACAAAGCATTTTAGATCGTTGAAGTCGTTCAAATAGAAGCAATAACAATAAAAACAATAATAAAATTTCGTCGTTTTATGCTGTTTTGCGTTAAAGCGCAGATTAAAATAAACGTGCTGTTTGCTAAAATATTCATTTTGTGTATTTAGTCGTTGAAATCGTTCAAATGAGTAGTATTAATAAAGAAAAACGAATAATAAAAGTACCGTCGTTTTGATGATGCTGTTAGTACGCGTTAAAACGTAGATTAAAGCTTAGAAACGATGCTGCTTTGCTAAAATAATCATTTTTCAAGCATTTAGATCGTTGAAATCGTTCATCGAAGCAATATTAATAAAAACGAATAATAAAAGATTTCGCCGTTTTTAATATGCTGTTATACGCGTGCGTTGAAACGCAGATTAAAGCAAAACGATGCGGTTTTGTTAAAATAATCATTTTCAAGCGACATTTTTTAGATCGTTGATCTTTCAAATAGAAGCAATATTAGCAAAAACAAATAATAAAAATTTCGTCGTTTTTTAGCATGCTGTTTTACGCGTTAAAACGCAGATTAAAGCTCAAAACGAGCTGCTTTGCTTTAAAATAATCATTTTCAAGTATTTTAGATTGTTGAAATCGTTCAAATAGAAGCAATATTAATAAAAACGAATAATACTCACGTGGTTTTTAATGCTGTTATACGCGTTAAACGCAGATTAAAAACTTAAAACATTTTTGGTTTTGTTAAAATAATCATTTTTCAACATTTTTAGATCGTTGAAATCGTTCAAATAGAAACAATATTAATAAAACGAATAATAAAATTTAACGTCGTTTTATGCTGTTTTACGCCAACGCAGATTACAGCTCAAAACGTGCTGTTTTAGCACAAAATAATCATTTTCAAGCTATTTTAATCGTTGAAATCGTTCAAATAGAGGCAATGGCAAAACAAACAATAAAATTTCGCCGTTTTACATATTAATACTTGTTTTACGCGCGTTATAACACCAGATTAAAGCTCAAAACGTGCTGTTTTGCTAAAATAATCATTTTCAAGCATTATAGATCGTTGAAATCGTTCAAAATAGAAGCAATATTAATAAAAACGAATAATAAAATTTCGTCGTTTTTATGCTGTTTACGCGATTAAAACGCAGATTAAAGCTCAAAACCACTGTTTGCTAAAATAATCATTTTCAAGCATTTTAGATCCGTTGAAATCGTTCAAATAGAAGCTTAATATTAATAAGAAACAAATAATAAAAATTTCGTCGTTTTTTATGCTGTTATACACGCGTTAAAACGCAGATTAAAGCAAACGTGCTGTTTTGCTAAAATAATTATTTTCAAAGAAACATTTTAGATCAGTAGGAAATCGTTCAAGAGCCGAAACAATATTGAAAGAGCGATAAATAAAGAAAATTTCTTCGTTTTTATGCTGTTTGCGTTCAGAGCGCCGAATTTAAAACAAAACGTGCTGTTTTAGCAAAACTGTCATTTCAGCATTTTAGATCGTTGAAAATCGTTCAAAATAGAAGCAATATTAATTACAAACGAAAGATAATAAAAATTTCGTCGTTTTATAACGTTATATACGCGTTAAAACGCAGATTAAAACAAAACGTTAACGTTTTCCCTTTAAACCAATCATTTTCAAGCATTTTAGATCGTTGAAATCGTTTCAAATAGATGCAATATTAATAAAAACGAATAATAAAAATTTCGTCGTTTTTATCCTGATATACGCTCAAACGCAGATTAAGAAAAAGCAAAACGTGCTTTGTTTGCTAAAATAATCATTTTCAGCGTACAGATCGTTTGAAATCGTTCAAATATAAGCAATATTGATAAAAATAATAATAAAAATTTCGTCGTTAATATGCAGTTTTGCAGCGTTAAAACGCAGATTCAAGCTCAAAACGTGTTGTTTTGCTAAAATAATAATCATTTTCAAAAGCATTCTAATCGTTGAAATCGTTCAAATAGAGGCAATATTAATAAAAACGAAGATAATAAAAGAATTCGCGTAGTTTTTATGCTTTTTTTGCGAAAACCGAAAAGCTCAAAACGGCTGTTTTGTTTTAAAATAAGCATTTTACATTTTTAATCGAAAAATCGTTAAAAAAGAATAAAAAAAAAACAAATTAAAAAATTTGGTTTTTTTATGTTTTTTCGCGAAAAAACGCGTGCTAAAAACGTGCTTTTTTGCAAAAAAAAGCATTTTAAATTTTTTGATTTGTCTTAAAAAACCCCTATTAATAAAAAAAAATAAAATTTGGTTTTTTTGTTTTTCGGTTAAAACGCGAAAAAAACTAAAAACTTTTTTTCCTTTAAAATAAATTTTAGATTTTTAATCGTTAAATGCAATAAAAAAAAAAAAAAAAAAAAATTTTTCGTTTTTTTTTTTTACGCGTTAAAACCAAAAGCCCGCTTTTGAAAAATAGCATTTTAATTTAAACGTTAAATGGCAAAAAAACGTTTTTAAAAAAAGGTTAAAAAAATTTCTTTTTGGGGTGAGGGCTTGGGCAAAATAAAAAAATGCGTTTCCAAAAAAACATTTTAAAAAGAAATTTAAAAATGTTAAATTTTTAAAAAAGAAAAAAAAAAACGTCTTTTTTAAATTTGTTTTAGCTTAAAACCGTTAAACTCAAAAAACTTTTTTAAAAAAAAATAATTTTTCGTTAAATCGTGGGAAAAATTAAAAAAAAGGGGTTTTTAAAAATTTTTTTTTTAGCTTTTTTAGGTTAAAGAAAATAAAATTTTTTCAAAATAAAATTTCGTTTTAGTTTTAAAACTTAAAAAAATTTTAAAATAAAAACGTTAAAAAAATTTCGTTTTTTTTTTTAAAGGTTAAAGCTTAAATAAAACTTTTAAAAATGCTTTTAATTTTTTAGCTTTTGCGAAAAAGTTTTTAAAAAAAACTAAAAAATTTTTTGTTTTTTTTTCTAAAAAAAAAAACCAAAATTTTTTTTAAAAAAAGCTTTTGGGTTAAATCGTTGGTAAAAAATTTTAAAAAAAAAACAATTTCGTTTTTTTAAAGGGGTTTTATTAAAAAAGGTTAAAACCCCCTGCTGTTTTGTTTAAAAAAATTTTTAAAAATTTTTTTAACGTTGTTTTTTTAAAAAGCTTTTAAAATAAAAACGAAAAAAAAAAACTTTTTTTTTTATTCCCCGTTTCCAAAAGGGGGTTTTTAAAAAATTTTTCCCCTTTTTTTAGATTTAAATTTTTTTTAAAAAAAAAAAAATTTAAAAAGGAATAAAAAAAAAATTTTTTATCTGTTTTGTTGCTAAAAAAAAAGCGTTTTTGCAAAAAAAGCTTTTGCATTTTGTTTAAATCTTTAAAAAGGGAAAAAATTTAAAATAAAAAAATAGATCGTTGAAATCGTTCAAATAGACGCAATATTAATAAAACAAATAATAAAAATTTCGTCGTTTTTTTATGCTGTTTTACGCGTTAAAGCGCTGATTAAAAGCTCAAAACGTGCTGTTTTGCTAAAATAAGCATTTTCAAGTATTTTTAGATCGTTGAAATCGTTCAAATAGACGCAATATTGGCAAAAACGAATAATAAAAATTCCGTCGTTTTTTATGCCATTTTACGCGTTAAACGCGAATTAAAAGCTCAAGCGTGCTGTTTTTTGCCAAAATAAGCATTTTCAAGCATTTGGATCGTTGGAAGTCGTTCAAATAGAAGCAATATTGAAAAATAAAAACGAATGATAAAATTACGTCGTTTTTATGCTGTTTTACGCGTTAAAACGCAGATTAAAACTCAAAACATTAACTGTTTTGCTAAAATATGCATTTTCAAGCATTTTAGATCGTTGAAATCGTTTCAAATAGACGCAATATTAAAAAACGAATAATAAAAATTTCGTCCGTTTTTATGCTGTTTACGCGTTAAAACGCAGATTAAAACTCAAAACGTGCTGTTTGCTAAAATAAGCATTTTCAAGCATTTTAGATCGTTGAAATCGTTCAAAATAGAGAAGCAATATTAAAAACGAATAATAAAATTCGTCACGTTTTACATGCTGTTTTACGCGTTAAAACGCAGATTAAGCTCAAAACGTGCTATTTTGCTGAAAATAAGCATTTTCAAGCATTTTAGATCGTTGAAATCGTTCAAATAGAAGCAATATTAATAAAAACGAATAATAAAAAAATTTCGTCGTTTTATGCTGTTTACGCGTTAAAACGCAGATTAAAACTCAAAACGTGCTGTTTTGCTAAAATAAGCATTTTACACAGCTTATTTTTAGATCGTTGAAATCGTTCCAAAATAGACGCAATATTAATAAAAACGAATAATAAAATTTCGTCGTTTTATGCTGTTTTGCCGCGTTAAAACGCAGATTAAAGCTCAAACGTGCTGTTTTGCTTTAAAATAAGAATTTTCAAGCATTTAGATCGTTGAAATCGTTCAAATAGACGCAATAAAAATAAAAACGAATAGCCAAAATTTCGACCGTTTTTATGCTGTTTTTACGCGTTAAAACGCGGGAATAAAGCTCAAAACGTGCTGTTTTGCTAAAATAAGCATTTTCAAGCATTTTTAGATCGTTGAGATCGTTAAAATAAGACGTATTAATAAAGAAGCAATAATAAAAATTTCGTCGTTTTATGCTGTTTTACGCGTTAAAACGCGAATTAAGCTCAAATCGTGCTGTTTTGCTAAAATAAGCATTTTCAAGCATTTTAATCGTTAAAGTCGTTTCAAATAGACGCAATATTAATAAAAACGAATAATAAAATTCGTCGTTTTTTACATGCTGTTTTACGCGTTAAACGCAGATTAAAAGCTCAAAACGTGCTGTTCTGCTAAAGAATAAGCATTTTCAAGCTTTTTAGATCGTTTGAAATCGTTCAAATAGACGCAATAAAATAAAAACGAATAATAAGAATTTCGTCGTTTTTATGCTGTTTTACGCGTTAAAACGCGGGAATAAAACTCAAACGTGCTGTTTTTTGCTTTAAAATAAGCATTTTCAGGCATTTTTAGATCGTTGAAATCGTTCAAATGAGAAGCAATATTATTAAAGCAGATAATAAAAAATTTAAATGCGTTTTTATGCTGTTTTACGCGAAACGCAGATTAAAGCTCAAAAACGTGCTGTTTGCTAAAATAAGCATTTTCAAGCATTTTAGATCGTTGAAATCGTTGAAATAGAAACAATAATAAAAACGAATAATAAAAATTTCGTCGTTTTATGCTGTTTTACGCGTTAAAATGCAGATTAAAACTCAAAACGTGCTGTTTTGCTAAAATCAGCAATTTCAAGCGGTACAGATCGTTGAAATCCGTTCAAATAGAGCAATAAAATAAAACGAATAATAAAAGTCGTCCCCGTTTTATGCTGTTTTACTCGTTAAAACGCAGAATAAAACTCAAAACGTGCTGTTTTGCTAAAATAAAAGCATTTTCAAACATTTTAGATCGTTGAAATCGTTCAAATAGAAACAATATTAATAAAAACGAATAATAAAAATTTCGTCGTTTTTATGCTGTTTTACCCGCGTTAAAACGCAGATTAAAGCTCAAAAAACGTGCTGTTTTGCTAAAATAAGCATTTTCAAGCATTTTAGATCATTTGAAATCGTTCAAATAGAAACAATATTAATAAAAACGAATAATAAAAATTCGTCGTTTTATGCTGTTTACGCGTTAAAACGCAGATTAAAACTCAAAACGTGCTGTTTGCTAAAATAAAGCATTTTCAAATTTTAGATCGATCGTTCAAATAGAAGCAATATTAATAAAAGCGAATAATAAAATTTCGTCACGTTTTATGATATTTTGCGTTAAACGCAGATTAAAACTCAAAACGATAGCACCATTTTGCTAAAATACGCTTTTCAAGCATTTTAGATCATTGAAATCGTTCAAATAGAAGCAATAATGTAAAACGAATAATAAAAGATTCGTCGTTTTATGCTGTTTTACGCGTTAAAACGCAGATTGAAGCTCAAAACGTGCTGTTTTGTACAAAATAAAAGCATTTTCAAAGCATTTTTAGATCGTTGAAATCGTTCAAATAGACACCAATATTAATAAAAACAAATAATAAAAATTTCGTCGTTTTTATGCTTGTTTTTGCGCGTTAGAAGCAGCGGTTAAAGCTCAAAACGTGCTGTTTTGCTTTAAAATAAAGCATTTTCAAGTATTTTAGATCGTTGAAATCACGTTCAAATAGACGCAATGTGTAAAAACGAATAATAAAAATTCGTCGTTTTATGCTGTTTACGTTAAAGCAGATTAAAACTCAAAACGTGCTGTTTTGCAAAATAAGCATTTTCAGCATTTTTAGATCGTTGAAATCGTTCAAACCGACAGCGCTAATAAAAACGAATAATAAAAAATTCGTCGTTTTATGCTGTTTTACGCGTTAAAATGCAGATTAAAGCTCAAAACGTGCTGTTTTTGCTAAAATAAAGCATTTTCAAGCATTTTAGATCGTTAGAAATCGTTCAAATAGAAGCAATATTAATAAAAACGAATAATAAAAATTTCGTCGTTTTATGCTGTTTTACGCGGGTAAAACGCAGATTAAAATAAAACGTGCTGTTTTGCTAAAATAAAGCATTTTCAAGCATTTTTAGATCGTAGAAATCGTTCAAAATAGACGCAATGTGTAAAAACGGAATAATAAAAAATTTCGTCGTTGTATGCTGTTTTACGCGTTAAAACGCAGATTAAAACTCAAAACGTGCTGTTTTGCTAAAATAAGCATTTTCAGCATTTGCAGATCACGTTGAAATCGTTCCAAATGAAGCAATATTAATAAAAAACGAATAATAAAAAATTTAAAGTCGTTTTATGCTGTTTACGCGTTAAGAAACGCAGATTAAAACTCAAAACGTGCTGTTTTGCTAAAATAAGCATTTTTCAACATTTTTAGATCGTTGAAATCGTTCAAATAGAAGCAATATTATTAATAAAAAGCGAATAATAAAAAATTTCGTCCTTTTATGATGTTTTGCCGCGTTAAAACGCAGATTAAAATAAAACGTACTGTTTGCTAAAATAAGCATTTTCAAGCATTTTAGATCGTTGAAATCACGTTCAAATAGACGCAATAAAAATAAAACAGATAATAAAAAGAATTTCGTCGTCGTTTTTTTTTATGCTGGCGCACACGCGTTAAACGCAGAATAAAACTCATAACGTGCTGTTTTTGCTAAAATAAAAATTTTCAAGCATTTTTGAATCGTTGAAATCACGTTCCAGGAAATAGACGCAATATTAATAAAAACGAATAATAAAATTTCGTCGTTTTATGCTGTTTTGCCGCGTTAAAACGCAGAGATAAAACTCAAAACGTGCTGTTTTGCTTTAAAATAAGCATTTTCAAAGCATTTTAAATCGTTGAAGTCGTTCAAATAGAAGCAATATTAATAAAAACGAATAATAAAATTCGTCGTTTTATGCTGTTTTACGCGTTAAAACGCAGATTAAAACTCAAAAACCACTGTTTTGCTAAAATAAGCATTTTCAAGCTTTTAGATCGTTGAAATCGTTCAAATAGACGCAATAAAATAAAAACGAATAATAAAAAATTTCGTCGTTTTTATGCTGTTTTACGCGTTAAAACGCAGAATAAAGCTCAAAACATTGCTGTTTTAAAATAAAGCATTTTCAAAAGCATTTTAGATCGTTGAAATCGTTCCAAATAGACGCAATATTAAATAAAACGAATAATAAAAAATTCGTCGTTTTTATGCTGTTTACGCGTTAAAACTGCCAGATTAAAGCTCAAAACGTGCTGTTTTTAGCACAAAATAAGCATTTTCAAGCATTTTTAGATCGTTTGCAATCGTTCCAGAAGCGAAGCAATATTAAAAAAAACGAGTAATAAAAATTTCGTCGTTTTTTATGCTGTTTTACGCGTTAAAACGCAGATTAAAAAATAAAAACGACTTGTTTTTGCTAAAATAAGCATTTTTCAAGCATTTTAGATCGTTGCGAAATCGTTCCAAATAGAAACAGCGTAAAAAAAACGAATAATAAAGAAATTTCGTCGTTTTATGCTGTTTTACGCGTTAAACGCAGATTAAAACTCAAAACGTGCTTTTGTTTTTACTTCCGTCGCATTTTTCAAGCATTTTTAGATCGTTGAAATACGTTTTAAATAGAAACGTATTGGCAAAAACGGAATATTAAAAAATTCGTCATTTTATGCTGTTTTACGCGTTAAAACGCGGGGCAAGCTCAAACGTGCTGTTTTTTTGCTGTAAGCATTTTCAAGCATTTTTAGATCGTTGAAATCGTTTAAAATAGACTGCAATATTATTAATAAAACGAATAATAAAATTTCGTCGTTTTTTTATGCTGTTTTACGCGTTAAAGCAGATTAAAACTCAAAACGTGCTGTTTTGCTAAAAATAACATTTTCAAGCATTTTAGATCGTTGAAATCGTTCAAAATAGAAACAATATTAATAAAAACGAATGGCAAAATTTCGCCGTTTTTTATGCTGTTTTACGCGTTAAAACGCAGATTAAAACTCAAAACGTGCTGTTTTGCTGCGTAAAGCATTTTCAGCATTTTTTAGATCGTTGAAAATCGTTCAAATAGACGCAATATTAATAAAAACGAATAATAAAAATTTCGTCGTTTTACATGCTGTTTTACGCGTTAAAACGCAGATTAAAGCGTCCAAAACGTGCTGTTTTGCTTTAAAATAAGCATTTTCAAGCATTTTAGATCGTTGAAATCGTTCAAATAGAAGCAATATTAATAAAAACGAATAATAAAAATTTCGTAGTTTTTATGCTGCTGTTTTGCCGCGTTAAAACGCAGGAATAAAGCGCTCAAAACGACGCTGTTTTGCTGGAAATAAGCATTTTCAAGCATTTTAGATCGATGAAATCGTTCAAATATAGACGCAATATTAATAAAGAAGCGAATAATAAAAATTCGTCGTTTTATGCTGTTTTACGCGCGTTAAAACGCAGATTAAAGCTCAAAACGTGCTGTTTGCGCAAATAATTTTAAAGCATTTTTAGATCGTTGAAATCGTTCCAAATAGAAGCAATATTAAAAAACGGAATAATAAAAATTTCGTCGTTTTTTATGCTGTTTTACGCGCGTTAAAACGCAGATTAAAGCTCAAAACGTGCTGTTTTGCTAAAATAAACATTTTTTCAAGCATTTTAGATCGTTGGGAAATCGTTTAAATAGGAAGCAATGGCCAATAAAAACGAATAATAAAAAATTCGTCGTTTTATGCTGTTTTACGCGTTAAACGCAGATTAAAGCTCAAAACGTGTATTTTGCTGGAAATAAACATTTTCAGCATTTTAGATCGTTGAAATCGTTCAAATAGAAACAGTAAATAAAACGAATAATAAAAAATTCGTCGTTTTTATGCTGTATTACGCGTTAAAACGCAGATTAAAGCTCAAAACGTGCTGTTTTGCTAAAATAACATTTTCAAGCATTTTAGATCGTTGAAATCGTTCAAAATAGACACAATAAAATAAAAACGAATAATAAAAAATTTCGTCGTTTTATGCTGTTTTACGCGTTAAAACGCAGATTAAAAGCTCAAATCGTGCTGTTTTGCTAAAATAAGCATTTTCAAGCATTTAGATCGTTCAAATCGTTCAAATAGAAGCAATATTAATAAAACGAATAATAAAAAAATTCGTCACGTTTTATGCTGTTTACGCGTTAAAACGCAGAGATAAACTCAAAACATTAACTGTTTTTGCTAAAATAAACATTTTCAAGCATTTTGAATCGTTGGAAATCGTTCAAATAGACGCAATATTAATAAAACGAATATTAAAAATTTATCGTTTTATGCTTTTGTTTTACAGAGTTAAAACACTGAATTAAAATAAAACGTGCTGTTTTGTTAAAATAAACATTTCAAAATTTTAGATCGTTGAAATCGTTCAAATAGAAGCAATATTAATAAAAACGAATAATAAAAATTCGTCATTTTATGCTTTGTTTACGCGTTAAAACGCAGAATAAAAGCTCAAAACGTGCTGTTTTTGCTAAAATAAGCATTTTTCAAGCATTTTAGATCGTTGAAATCGTTCAAATAGACACAATATTAAAACGAATAATAAAAATTTCGTCGTTTTTTATGCTGTTTTACGCGTTAAAACTGCCGGAATTAAAACTCAAAACGTGCTGTTTTGCTAAATAAGCATTTTTCAAGCATTTTAGATCGTTGAAATCGTTCAAATAGAAGCAATATTAATAAAAACGAATAATAAAAAATTCGCCGTTTTTATGTATTTTTGCATGAATTAAAGAAACGCCAGATTAAAAGCTCAAAATGTGCTGTTTGCTAAAATAAGCATTTTTCAAGCATTTTAGATCGTTGAAAATCGTTCAAATAGACGCAATATTAATAAAAACGAATAATAAAATTTCGTCGTTTTTATGCTGTTTTGCACTTGTTAAAACGCAGATTAAAGAAGCTCAAAACGTGCTGTTTTGCTTAAAATAAACATTTTTTCAAGCATTTTAGATCGTTGAAATCGTTCAAATAGAAGCAATATTAATAAAAACGAATAATAAAATTCGTCGTTTTATGCTGTTTTTACATGGAAACGCAGAATAAACTCAAAACGTGCTGTTTTGCAGAGTAAAGCATTTTCGAAGCATTTTTAGATCGATGAAGTAAATTTCAAATAGACGCAATATTAATAAAAACGAATAATAAAAATTCGTCGTTTTATGCTGTTTTTACGCGCGTTAAACGCAGATTAAAGCTCAAACGTGCTGTTTTTTGCTAAAATAAGCATTTTCAAGCGTTTTAGATCGTTGAAATCGTTCAAGTAGAGCAATATTAAAAAACGAATAATAAAAGAATTTCGTCGTTTTATGCTGTTTTACGCGCGTTAAAACGCAGATTAAAACTCAAAACGTGCTGTTTTGCTAAAATAAGCATTTTTCAACATTTTAAATCGTTGAAATCGTTTAAATAGAAGCAATATTAATAAAAAACGAATAATAAAAAAATTCGTCGTTTTTAGCATGCATTTTACCTTGTTAAAACGCAGATTAAAACTCAAAACGTGCTGTTTTTGCTAAAATAAGCATTTTCAAGCATTTTAGATCGTTGAAAATCGATTTTCCAAATAGAAGCAATATTAATAAAAACGAATAATAAAAAATTCGTCACGTTTTTATGCCTTGATACGCTACGTTAAAACGCAGATTAAAGCTCAAAACGTGTATTTGCAAAATAAGCATTTTTCAGAAGCATTTTAGATCGTTGAAATCGTTCAAATAGACACAACTAATAAAAATAAAAAACGAATAATAAAATTTCGTCGTTTTTATGCTGTTTTTACGCGTTAAAACGCAGATTAAGCTCAAATCGTGCTGTTTTGTTAAAATAGAATTTTCAAACATTTTAGATCGTTGAAATCGTTCAAATAGAAGCAATATTAATAAAAACGAATAATAAAAAATTCGTCCGTTTTTATGCTGTTTTGCCGTTAAAACGCAGATTAAAGCTCAAAACGTGCTGTTTTGTTAAAATAAAGCATTTCAGAATTTTACAGATCGTTGAAATCGTTCAAATAGAAGCAATATTAATAAAACGAATAATAAAAATTCGTTGTTTTTACATAGCATTTTACGCGTTTAAAACGCAGATTAAAGCTCAAAACGTGCTGTTTGCTAAAATAAGCATTTTCAAGCATTTTAGATCGTTGAAATCGTTCAAATAAGTCAATATTAATAAAAACGGAATAATAGAAAATTCGTCGTTTTTGTACTTTTGTTTTTACAAGTTAAAACGCAGATTAAAAGCTCAAAACGTGCTGTTTTGTTAAAATAAGAATTTTAAAACATTTTAGATCGTTGAAGTCGTTCCGTGGGGAAGCAATATTAATAAAAACGAATAATAAAAATTCGTCGTTTTATGCTGTTTTACGCATTAAAACATAGTTTAAAACTCAAAACGTGCTGTTTTGCTAAAATAAGCATTTTCGAAAACATTTTAGATCGTTGAAATCGTTCAAATAGACGCAATATTAATAAAAACGAACAATAAAGGGAATTTCGTCGTTTTTATGCTGTTTTACGATGTTAAAACGCAGATTAAAACTCAAAACTTGATGCTGTTTTGCTAAAATAAAAGCATTTTCAAGCATTTTAGATCGTTGAAATCGTTCAAATAGAAACAATATTAATAAAAACGAATAATAAAATTATCGTGCCGTTAATTAACCGTTCAACAAAATATTAATGTTCGCCAGATAGCAATATTTAATATCGCGTAAAAATATTAATAAAATATGCGTTAAAACGCAGATTAAAAGCTCAAAACATTATTTGTTTTGCTTTAAAATAGCTTTATTTTCAGCATTTTTAGATCGTTGAAATACGTTTCCAAAATAGACACTTATTATTGTAAAAACGAATAGCAAAAATTTCGTCGTTTTTATGCTGTTTACGCGTTAAAACGCAGAATAAAAGCTCAAAACGTGCTGTTTTAGCACAAAATAAGCATTTTCCAAGCATTTTTGAGTCGTTGAAATCGTTTCAAAATAGAAGCAATATTAATAAAAACGAATAGCAAAAATTCGTGTTAGGTTTTACATGCTGTTTTACGCGTTAAAACGCGGGTAAAGCTCAAAAACGTGCTGTTTTGCTAAAATAAGCATTTTTCAAGCATTTTTAGATCGTTGAAATCACGTTTCAAAATAGACGCGAAATAATGGCCAAAAACGATAATATTAAAAATTGCATCGTTTTTGTACTTGTTTTGCGTTTAAAACGCAGATTAAAGCTCAAAACGTGCTGTTTTGCTTTAAAATAAGCATTTTCAAGCATTTTGGAGTCGTCGAAATCGTTTCGCGAAATAGACGCAATAAAATAAAAACGAATAATAAAAATTTCGTCGTTTTTATGCTGTTTTACGCGTTAAAACGCAGAATAAAGCTCAAAACGTGCTGTTTTGCTAAAATAAGCATTTTCCGAAGCATTTTGAATCGTTGAAATCGTTCAAATAGACGCAATATTAATAAAAACGAATAATAAAAAATTTCGTCGTTTTTACATGCTGTTTTTGCACGTTAAAACGCGAATTAAAGCTCAAATCATTGCTGTTTTAACAAAAATAAGCATTTTTCAAGCACGTGCAGATCGTTGAAATCGTTCAAATAGAAATACTTTATTTTTTAATAGCCTTACTGTTTGAACATTCAACATTGACACAACAAAACATACATTTGCGTTTTAACACGGCAAAAACGCTTGCCGCTATTTATTATTCGTGCAGCCGTATTTAACGACTGGAAACAAAAGCAGCTGCTGGCCACAAAACGGCACGTTTATTTAATACGCGCGTAAGTAACATGCGACGGTATTATTTCGTTTTTTATTATTGCGTCTGACTGACGATTTCGGCGATAAAGCAATAACGTTTAACGAAACGGCACTGTCTGCGTTTTTTACGGTAAACGGCAGCAAAGAAACGACAGTGGGCACATTATTATGGCGTCTGTTAATTTCGGCGATCTAAAATAGCGAAAAATAACTGACCCCACTAACGTACGGCACCAATCTGGTTTTGGCGCGATAGTACGTAAAATGACGGTACTGTGTTCGTTTTTATTAATATGTTAACTGTTTAAAAAAACGGTTGGCGATCTTTAAAGTAGCGAAAACGACGGAAACGGCTGACCCAGTCTGCGCAGCGCGTGAAACGGCAGCAAAACGACGAGGGTACTGATTGTTAAATTTTTAGCCAACTGGCCCAGCTACTGTTGAACATTTCAACGATCACGGCATCAGCGAAACTGACACCAGGCACGTTTTAACAATCTTGCGCGTGAAACGACGTAAAAACTGTGGAAGTTGATGGACGCATTGTGTGCGTCTGTTGAACGACTCAACGATAAAATGCTTGAAACTCTTTGTTTAACAGGCAGCGCGTTTTAACTTTATTCTGCGTTTGGCATGACAAAACGGCATAAAACGACGAATTTTATTCGTTTTTGTTTTATTGCATCTGTTTGAACGATTTTCAGCGATCTAAAATAGCGAAAATAACTGTTGCAGCAGGCGGCGCGTTTTGACGGTATCGCACGTTTTGGCTGCGCGATAAAGAACGGCGCCAAAGGCTGACAGTGCTGATGATGGTTTTGACAATATTTGCGTCTGTTGAACGGTTTTTCCGGCGATCACAAATAACGAGAAAATGCTGACTTTAACGAAGCAACACGTTTAACGCAATCTGCGTTTTGGCGTAAAGCCAGCGTAAAGAAATGACGGTGCGATATTCGTTTATATATTTAACTTCTGTTTAAACATTCGGCGATCTAAATGCTTGATAACTGACTGAAACGGCGTTTCCGGCTTTAATCTGCGTTTTTGGCGTAATATAACGTAAAAGCTGACTTGTTGTTATTCGTTTTTATTAATATTGCGTCTGTTGTTTGATTTCGGCTGATCTAAAATAACGAAAATGCTTGTTGCAGCAAAACGGCGCACGTTACCGAGCTTTTGTTATGCGTTTTTGGCGACAAACGTAAGAAGAGCGACGAAGGTACGATGGATTTTTTATTTTTATTGCGTCTGTTGAACACATTTCAACGATCTAAATAACGGCTTATTTTAACAGGAAACGGCGTTTGGCGATGCGTTTTGGCGCGTGAAGCGGCGTAAAGGCGACGATTTTATTCGTTTTTATTAATATTGCGTCTGTTGAGCGATTTCAGCGTCTGAAATAACTGATAACAATGCGTTTGCCGGCAATCTGCGTTTGGCGCGCGTTAACGGCAAGAAGATGACGGTGCGTATTCGTTATGTTAACTTCTGTTCGGCGATTTCGGCTGATCTAAAACGCGGCCGGAAGTACTTATTTTAGCCGAAACGGCGCGTCGCATTTTTTGGCGCGTGGGCTTCCAGCAAAAGGAAACTGACGAACATTGTTCGTTTTTATTGGCGTTAATGCCGTTTAAAACGTTTTCGGCGATCTCAAGCTGGAGCACGAAGATAACTGAACGTACGTTTTAATGCGGCGCGCCAGGCGGCGTAAAGCGGGCAATTTTGTGCATTCTTGGGGAAACCCCAAAAAGAAAGACGTTTTAATTTTTTTTTTAATTTTTTTTTAATTTTTTTACAAATTTTAAAATAAAAGTTTTTTTAATTTCCTTTTTGGTAAAAACTAAAACAAAAATTTTTTTTTTTTTTTAAAACCCTTTGGTTTTTTTTTTAAAAAAAAAGCTTTTGAGAAAATTCTTTTTTAAAATTTTGGCCAAAAAAAGAAATTTTAAGGTTTTTTTTTTTTTAAAACGTTTGGACTTTCCGTTAAAAAGGGTTTTAAAGACGGCTTTTATTTTTTTAGTATTGGAAAAATTTCCCTTTTAAAAAATTTTAAATTTTCAAACACCCTTTGGTTTAAATCTTTTTGGTATGGGGGCCCCTAAAGGAAAATTTTTTTGTTTTTTAAAAAGGGTCTTTTGACATTTGGGTAAAAACGAAAACTTATTTTCAAACAGTTTTATTTTACCTGGGTTTACAAGGGCTAAAAAACAATTTTATTATTTTTTTTTTTTTTACGTTTTTAAATTTAACATCAAATTTTGAAATCTTTTTGCAAAACGAAATTTTGATTTTCTTTTAAGGAAGCCTAAAAAACGTAATTACGAAAATTTTTCTTTTTTAACATTTCCGTTAAAATGACTAAAATGTATTTTTGAAAAACCGTTTTCTTAATGGGTTTTAACGGTAAAACGAAAAAGACGAATTTATTATGTTTTTATTTTTGGGCGCGTTTAAATTTCAACGTCTAAAATCTGAAATCCATTTTAACAAAACACCCTTTTAACTTTGTTTTTCCCTAAACGCAAAACAAAGGTCCCGGTTTTTTTTTTTAAATTTGCTTCTTTAACAAACAAACAAAAATTTTTAAAAGGGCTTTTGAACCGGGCGTAAGGGTGGTTTACGTAAAATAGGAAATTTTTTATATCCTTGAATAAATTTTTTAACGGATTTGCGTAAAACAAAACGTTTTTTTAAAACGAAAAGAGTATTCTTTATTTTTAAAAAAAAACCTAAGTTTTTAAAAAAGGGGGTTTGGGAAAAATTGTTTTTAAAGCATTTTAGCAAAAAGGGGGTTTTTTTTTTAAAAAATTTTTGGGGGGTTTTTCCTTTTAAAAAAATTTTTTTAAAACCTTTTTTCCTTTTTTAAAATCGGGGAAAAAATTTGTTTTTTTTGCGTTTTGGTCCAAAAAACGGATTTTTTTTTTTAAATTTTTTTGGGGTTTTCCAAAAAAGGTTAAAAGTTTTTTAAAACC
>NW_027046428.1:0-25374 GCF_025399875.1 Dalotia coriaria | reverse complement strand
TTTTTCCCTTTTTAAATTTTATTCGGTTTTTGCCCTTTTTATTATTGTTTTTTTTTTTAACGTTTTAAAAAATTTTAATGATCTAAAAGGGAAAATGCTTATTTTAGCAAAACAGCACGTTTTGAGCTTTAATCTGCTTTTTTAACGCGTAAAACAGCAAAAAACCCGGAATTTTTTTTATTCGTTTTTTTTAAATTTGGCTTCTATTTGAACGATTTAAACGATCTAAAATGCTTGAAAAGTTTATTTTTTTAAAAACAGCCTTTTTTGAGTTTTAATCTGCGTTTTAAGGGTAAAACGCAAAAAAACGACGACTTTTTTTATTATTCGTTTTTTTTTAAAAATATTCCCGTCTTTTTGGAACGATTTCAACGATCTAAAATCCCTTGAAAATGCTTTTTTTTAACCAAAAAGCATTTTTTGATTTTAATCTGCGTTTTAACGCGTAAAACAGCATAAAACGACAAATTTTTTTATTATTCTTTTTTTATTAATTTTTGCTTCATTTAAAACGATTTCAACGACCCTAAAATGCTTGAAAATGCTTTTTTTAAAAGCAAAACAGCACGTTTTCTTTAATCTGCTTTTTCTTTAAAAAAAGCAATAAAAACAACAAATTTTTTTTTATTATTCGTTTTAATTAATATTGTTTCTATTTGAACCTTTTCCCAATGATCTAAAATGTTTTGAAAATGCTTATTTTAAAAAAAACGCACTTTTTTGGGCTTTAATCTGCGTTTTAACGCAAAAAACATAAAAAAGGGAAAATTTTTTTATTATTCTTTTTTTATTAATATTGCTTCTATTTAAACGATTTAAACGATCTAAAATGCCTTAAAAAATCTTTTTTTAGAAAAAACAGCACTTTTTGAGTTTTTAATCTGCGTTTTAAGGGCGTAAAACGGCAAAAAACGACGAAATTTTTTTATTATTCTTTTTTATTTTTTTTTCGTCTATTTGAACGATTTCAACGATCTAAAATGCTTAAAAAAAGCTTATTTTAGAAAAACAGCACGTTTTGATTTTTAAATCTGCGTTTTAACGCGTAAAACAGCAAAAAAACAAATTTTTTTTATTATTTTTTTATTAATTTTTTTCTATTACTGGCCCGGCAAAACTTCGTACCCCCTTTTTATATATATAAAATCCCGGTGTTGAGGAAGCATGTAGACAAAATTATAGCAAATAATGTTCGTATTTGTTTAGCTTTTTGGAGAAATCCAGCATCTTCGAGTGTGGTCCCAATGGTGTCATTTCTAACAGTCCCAAATGTTGACAGGCTTCTTTTGCCACAAAAAAACACCTTAACAGTTCGCAGATTTTGGAAATGATGGGGACCATGAACATTGCCCAACAGTAGACGCAAATAAAACACTCGTCTTGACTGGGATGGACTACATAAAGCCCGGCCTAATGCATCGGTGGAAAATACTTGTGGGTAACCGGGGAACCCTGTCCTCTTTTTTCGTCGTTAAAATTTTTTTTTGATGATTGATTCCAGGTATAATATCTTGGCATTTCGGTGGAAAAAAAAGGTTCTGGCAAAATCATCCGTCTGGAAACATTTCAAAAAAAGTTGGTTAATGGGTCGTGGGGCCTGTAAACCGTTCTAATACGTTCGCTTCAAAAACCCCACCCGTTGACCATTTTCCAAATGTACAGCCAAGTGAAAAACCCGGTGGGGTGTCTTTCATGTGGGGAAACAAAAAAATTCGCCACTTTCCCTTCGTTACTGCTAAAAAAAAGGGGGCCCTTTTTGATATTAAGGATTCCCCATTTTTTTAAATTTTTTCGGCAGCAACACCGAAGACAGCCAGGTCACTACCTTTGGTCACGTATTTAAAAAACCCAAAATTTAATGGGGTTTTTACAGTGGAAAAAATTTACGTTTATGTGGGGCTTTAAAAGCCTTGCAGGAAAAATGGCGAAAACGGAAAAACCCCCAACGATTATCAACTTCAATGTCCTGTTAAATTTCTTTGACTATTGTTGACTTTCCTTTTGTCATCAAAAAGATCGGCGGCAAAAAGGGTGGATATCCATCTTTTCCAGAAAAGGGTTTCGTTACAATTTGGTTTTGGGTAGCTTTTTTGAGCTTTTTCCCTTAAAATAACAGGGAAAATTTGGATTTAGTTTTCCCATGGACCATGAACCCTTATTTTTATAATAACCTCATTTAACGGTGGTTCTTCATTATTACCCGGAATTTCTGCTGATATCCATTACCCACCATTCGGTTTTATCCCCTAAAACCAACCTGAGGATATGCGCTGTGGAATCCGCTTTTTTGTTAAGAACCGGGGCCCCGCGTCTTGCCGAACACGCGATGCTTAACAAAAATCCATTGGTGATTTTAATTTCTTTTTAAAAACACCCTTGCGGTGATGTCGTGGCGATCAATGGGTGATTGGATAAGAAAATTTTTTGTTAAATTTTCCCCGCCCACTTTGGATTCAAGGGTTAATTGATAAACAAACCCGGTGTACCATAATGTCGTAAATAGCACATTGCATCGGGGAATATTCATTCATATGTCGCGGATTCCGACGTATTTTGGGGCTGGGGGAAGAATAGTTCTCCTCCCAAAATTCTGCCTTTTCCCATCAGCATTGATGGATCCCAAAATGAATGTATTCCCCCAAAACGGGTTGTGCCTGGTTAAACCCCTGATAAATGTCAATAGTTCTGTTTCTTTTTTTCACATACATATCCACAGCATAAAATTTGGGGAAATAGGCGACAAAAGAGGGATTGCCCTTTTATTTTCCCGAACCATAAAGGCCTGTATGAATAATAATTCATTGAACAAATTTTTTTTCGTTTCAGCACCTAAAAATTTTTAAAAATTTAGTAAATATATATATATTTGGTAAAATATTTTTTAAATTTTTACCTGTAACTGGATTTATCATCTTCATTAAAAAATGATACCCGTCTTCACCTTGCCAAAATAGGATAGGATATTGTAAAGCACCCTTAAGATCGTTTTTTTTAAAACACACGCTGAAGTTGATTGTTCCGCCGATGTAAAACAATGTCTGGGTTTTTCCTAAATTTTCACCCATTGGGGACAATAGCCACTTCATCAATTGTTGGCGCAAAAAATTTTTAAACATTTTTCCCAAAAAAATTCCCTTTTGGCTTTTGATGAAAATTTTTGTGATTATTTTATGGCATGCGGTTAACGGTTTTGAATAATGCAACAATTCATTTGTGTCAGGAAAAAAATTTTTTGAAGTTGTTCCACAATGGTTTTTTTTCACCCATTGTTGGGGCACAACGCTGATCGACTTCTCTTGCTGAATTTCCCTTTAAAAATATTTGAAAAAATTTTATATTTCCCCCATCACACTTTGGGCAAAAAAGAACCTGTTCGGTGATATATTTGACCCTGAATCTGAAAGAATATAAATTGTATTTGGGAAATTTTTTACAGCAAATTGTTTTTAACCATTTGGGCCCCAAAAGTAATGTTTCCATTATACTTACTTACCTTGAAATTTAAAGGCAAAAATTTTGCCTCTAATAATTTTTTGTTGCCCCAAAAATGATGTCTTTTGAAAGCAATTTTTTGTATTGCGGGATTTCGAAAAAATTTTTAGAATTGGCCCAATTCCGGGAAAACCAATGAATGTAGTGGCTCTGGGGGGGTACCAATGGCGTCAATTTGATTTGGGGGTGGCGCAACACAATCCAGGGGCTTCTTTTTTGAATTTCAATGCCTTGCAATGGACACAAATATTAAATTAGCCCAATAGCAAAAATTTTGCTCTGAACTGTAATAAATTTTCCCAATTATAACTGAATAAAATCGGCCCCTGGGGGGGTTAAAACCCAAACATTTCTAGGGTTTTGCCTTCGATTCCGTTGAAGTGATTTCGGCGTTTCCCGCGTTGCTCATCATTTTGTTTTTGCTTTTTATATTTCTTTGACTTGCGGTACTTTAGTTCTGCGGCCCAATTTTGTACCGTCTGATTGCTGGCATTATTAAAAATAAAAAACTTTAATAACCCCAATTGAGGGCCCAAAAAATAAAAAATTTTGGGGCCTAAAAATAAAAAAATTTTTTAATAACCTTATTGGGGCGCGGCGGGTATGCCGAAAAATTCCCACAGTTTAAATATATAAGTCATACGAATTTTATATATGCGTTCGGGAAATCTCACCCCATAGATGGCGTGACAACGGAAAACGGGGAAACGGGTTTTTTTTTTTTCTATCTTTCCGAGACATTTTTATTAATACTGGTTGTATGTTCGCAACAGACGGGTTTTTTATTTCGGGTTTTTTTGATACATACTAGAATATACTAACACAAATATACTAACCCCCCCACTTATCAAAATAAGCGAAAAAATTTTCATTTAAATCCCTAAAATATTCATGAACCCCAAATTTTTTTAACATGATTAAAACCCCCTTAATCAGTAGGTCAGCTGGCATTTGATCAGTAGGGTTTTTAATTTTTTAATGATTTTTATCATTAACCCACCCCCGATTAATATACTTTAAAATCTATATGTTTTGACCATTTACTTTTTGGCTAGATGCTATTTTTTTTGGCACTTTGGTTGGGCAACAATGGAAAACAATAATGTATAATATCCCGTAATTTCCAAGGGAAATTTAAAATTTTTTAAAATATACTGCTTTCTAGAAGCTTTTGAATAAAATTTTACTTTAGACTCGGTACTAGAAAAGACTAACTGTTTTTTTTTTTTAGGCTTTTTGCCAAACTGCTGACCCACATTTTCAAAAAAGAATCCAGTATAGGGTTTTCCCGTCATGGCATCGATGCCCAATCACTATCTACAAAACCTTGTATATCCATGTCAATTGGGGGTACTTTTTTAAAAAATAATTTTTTGTACATTGTAAAAAAATCTCAATACTTTTTGCATAATTATTAAAAATTCACATTATAAAATTTTTAAATTGGCTTTAGATAGCTTACTGATAGGCAATGTCTGGCCAAATGCCAAAAATTAAACTACCAATAAGTTTTTGATAAGGTACATTTTTGGGGAAAATTCTGTAGACTTTAATATTTAATTTTGGGTTTAATTGGGGACTTTGAGATTTACAATCTGGGCAAATTTGGGAAATTTTTCAACCAACCGTTAAATGACGAGATTGATCTACTGTAAAACATTTTTGTGTTTGTTTACATTAATTCTCAAATTCCCAAAATACTTTTTCAACAGGACCCAAATCCTTCAACTTTAAATTTGTGCTAATATATTTTTCAATTTTAAAGTTTTAGCATCGTTGTTTAAAAAATCAAAAAAATCTACAAAACAACCAATAATTATTTTTTTTTCATTTTTTAGTTTTCGCAAACAAAATGGTTCCTTTCTGACTGTTTATAAAACCTAATTTACAAAGACAACCTTTTTCTCTCCCCCAATACCCATGCCAGGGGGGGCGCTTTTAAAACCAAAAAGGGTTTTTTTAATCTTAACACATTTCCCCACTTTTGGTTTTTTCAAAAATTCAGGTATTGACATGTATATATTTTCTTTTAATACACCATTTAGAAAAGCTGGGGTTCATCTTTGGTTTTCTTCCCTTCTTTATTTAAAACTTTTTAAAAAAAACATTCTTAAAAGTAGAATGACGTTACAGGTGCAAAAGTTTGAGTTTTTAATCTATACCTGGCTTTTGCGTAAAAATCCCAAAATAGTTTTGGCCCGGTACCGCACATTTAACCCATCAAACTTTTTTTGAACCCCAAAATTTTACCACAGATACATCAAAGGATTTATGACAAGCTCCCCGGCATCCCTTTTTTCTTCAAAAAGACTGCAACTGTCAGCCTGGGGGGAGCCTCCACTGCCCTTTTCAGGCCCTTCTAGAGCCTCCGGGCATTGAGGGTCTCCTCCGTGCTGGAACCGAATTTGGGTTTCACGGGATTGTAAAAAAATGGCCTGGGTTTTTTTTTGACGCGTTGTTTTGGTTTCAATGCTCCGGCCCGAAACTGGAAATAGTCTTGATCTCCCCCGCGCTTGCACCTCGTTTGATGGCGATTCTTTAAGTGTTTTCCCCCTCAGTGTAGACCGAAGAATCTGAAGAGCTGTCACATTGATTTTTCTGCTTCTGGAAAAAAGGGGGGCCCCCCCGGGAAAAATTTGCTCTCCTTTTCCCACCTTTTCCTTCCCGGTGTCTCCCAAACTTTGGGGTGCTGTCTCAACATCTGATATCCAATAGCCTTGTCGCTGACAATGTCATCCGTCTTGGCCCCCCATCACGATGAAACCCTGCTGACGATGATTTTTTGTTTTTGGGAGGATTATTTAAACCCTATACCCCTTTTTACATCCCTCCTATCCAACTAGGATGTGCTCTGTGGGCCTTTTTTCCCATTTAGGCCTTCTCCTTTGGGATATTAAAAAAAACACTTTTAAAAAATCTGATGTAATTTAGGGTTTTTGGGTTTTGGGTCCATGCCACAGTTCGAGGGGATTTGGAAATTTTGACATAATGGACCTGTTTTTAAATAAACAGCTGTATTAGCAGCTTTTTGCCCAAAATCTCTTTTCCCCAAATTTGCATCCTTTCAATGGGGGTTTTTCCCCTTTTTAAACCCACTGTGCGATTTGCCCCCCTCAACAGATACCATTTTGTTCAGGTTGAGCTGTTGGTTTTTAATTAAAAACTGTTTTTAAAAAACTTGCGAAATTTTTTATTGCAGAACCCAATCCCATAAGGTGGGATTTTAATTTTTTTACCTTTGGTTTTCAATTTATTCCCCAAAATTTTTAAATTTACTAAAAGGTTCCAAATTTTCCCCGTTTGGAAAATAAAGGGAAAAACAACCCCCCCTGTTTCCTCAAAAATAAAATAAATTTTTTTCAAAAATTTCCCTTTAAGAGTTTTACCCCCAACCCCTCCCATTTTTTTTTGTTTTTATCCATTAATGTCTCCCTTTTTTCCTTTTAATAACGCAGGGGTGCCAAACCTTAATCTGCCTTTTTCCCCCAAAAAAACAATTAGTTTAAAAAACCGGTTTTGCAAATGGCCCTCATTTTTTTAAAAATTAAAAATCCTTTCTTCACATTTTGTTCCATGTCCCCTTTTAAAAAATTTTTTTAAATTGGAAGCAACCTTCTGGTTTTCCATTAAAAAAATTTAACCAGAACGCCCAATCCAACACGGGGGGCCCGGCTGGAAAATGGGCTTTTTTAAACTTGAAATTCATTGTCACTCCCCCAACCCCCAAAGACCCTTTTGTTTTTTTAAACCCCTTAAAAAAAACCGCTGAAAACGCATTTTTGCCCTTTTTTTTCAACCGGGGTTTGAAACCAACAAATTTTTTGTTTAAAAAAACCCATAATTTTTACCCGGTTTTGTTGGGCTTAAATCCCAAACCAATGTTTTTACTTTCCAGAAAGGCCAAATAAACTTTTGTTTGGTACAAGCGGGTAAAGATTTTAGGGAACAGGGGTTGGAAAAGGTGTTTTATTCCCTTTCTTGGGCATAAGTTGGCAAAAACCACCAATAAAAACCTACCCCTTCGTTTTATTAAAATTTTCCGTTTAAAAAAACCTTTTAAAAAGTTTTTTGCGTTTTTTCAAAAGAGGCCCTTAAAACAAATTCCAATTTTTGGAAAAAAATTTTCAAAATTTTTTTTCCAGGGAACCCGGGCCCCGGCTTCAATTTAGCCAAATCCCCTAACTTCCCGTGTTTTATTTTTTTCCCAAAAAAGCAGGTTAAAAACTTTCCTTTTTTTTGACTTCCCGGTTTTTTCCAAAACCGGGGGTTGATGACATCAGGCCCGGTTTTTTCCCCAAAATACCGGAATTTCTGTGCCTTTTTTCATGGAATTAATTTTTCCGTTTTCCGGACAAAAACCGTTAAAATTCCCACCCAATTCAAAAAACCGTAAATTTTAAATCCTTAAACCCTTTTAAACCCTTTTTACTGTTTTGAAAAGATTTTTATTTCAGGTTTTTGATACATACTAGAATATACTAACATATATACTAACAATTTTCCTAATATTTTTTCTGTTAGAACATTCTACAGAGTATTAGAAAACTGCAAAAAAAATCAGCCAAATCGGTCTAGCCGTTTTCATGTGATGGCTTGACCACGCGAAACGGGGTTTTATTTTTATATATATAGATTTGAACGATTTCAACGATCTAAAATGCTTGAAAATGCTTATTTTAGCAAAACAGCACGTTTTGAGCTTTAATCTGCGTTTTAACGCGTAAACAGCATAAAACGACGAAATTTTTATTATTCGTTTTTATTTTTATTGCGTCTATTTGAACGATTTCAACGATCTAAAATGCTTGAAAATGCTTATTTTAGCAAAACAGCACGTTTTGAGCTTTAATCTGCGTTTTAACGCGTAAAACAGCATAAAAAAGACGAATTTTTATTATTCGTTTTTATTAATATTGCTTCTATTTGAACGATTTCAACGATCTAAAATGCTTGAAAATGCTTATTTTAGCAAAACAGCACGTTTTGAGCTTTAATCTGCGTTTTAACGCGTAAAACAGCATAAAACGACGAAATTTTTATTATTCGTTTTTATTAATATTGCGTCTATTTGAACGATTTCAACGATCTAAAATGCTTGAAAATGTTTATTTTAGCAAAACAGCACGTTTTGAGCTTTAATCTGCGTTTTAACGCGTAAAACAGCATGAAAACGACAATTTTTATTATTCGTTTTTATTAATATTGCTTCTATTTGAACGATTTCAACGATCTAAAATGCTTGAAAATGCTTATTTTAGCAAAACAGCACGTTTTGAGCTTTAATCTGCGTTTTAACGCGTAAAACAGCATAAAACGACGAATTTTTATTATTTGTTTTTATTAATATTGCGTCTATTTGAACGATTTCAACGATCTAAAATGCTTGAAAATGCTTATTTTAGCAAAACAGCACGTTTTGAGCTTTAATCTGCGTTTTAACGCGTAAAACAGCATAAAACGACGAATTTTTTATTATTCGTTTTTATTAATATTGCGTCTATTTGAACGATTTCAACGATCTAAAATGCTTGAAATGCTTATTTTAGCATAACAGCACGTTTTGAGCTTTTATTCTGCGTTTTAACGCGTAAAACAGCATAAAAACGACGAATTTTTATTATTCGTTTTTATTAATATTGCTTCTATTTGAACGATTTCAACGATCTATAATGCTTGAAAACTGCTTATTTTAGCAAAACAGCACGTTTTGAGCTTTAATCTGCGTTTTAACGCGTAAAACAGCATAAAACGACGAATTTTTTTTATTGTTTTTTATTATATTGCGTCTATTTGAACGATTTCAACGATCTAAAATGCTTGAAAATGCTTATTTTAGCAAAACAGCACGTTTTGAGCTTTTAATCTGCGTTTTAACGCGTAAAACAGCATAAAACGACGAATTTTTATTATTCGTTTTTTTATATTGCGTCTATTTGAACGATTTCAACGATCTAAAATGCTTGAAAATGCTTATTTTAGCAAAACAGCACGTTTTGAGTTTTTAATCTGCGTTTTAACGCGTAAAACAGCATAAAAACGACGAAATTTTATTATTCGTTTTTATTAATATTGCGTCTATTTGAACGATTTCAACGATCTAAAATGCTTGAAAATGTTATTTTAGCAAAACAGCACGTTTTGAGCTTTAATCTGCGTTTTAACGCGTAAAACAGCATAAAACGACGAATTTTTATTATTCGTTTTTATTAATATTGCGTCTATTTGAACGATTTCAACGATCTAAAATGCTTGAAAATGCTTATTTTAGCAAAACAGCACGTTTTGAGCTTTAATCTGCGTTTTAACGCGTAAAACAGCATAAAAACGACGAAATTTTTATTATTCGTTTTTATTAATATTGCTCTATTTGAACGATTTCAACGATCTAAAATGCTTGAAAATGCTTATTTTAGCAAAACAGCACGTTTTGAGCTTTAATCTTCGTTTTAACGCGTAAAACAGCATAAAAACGACGAATTTTTTATTATTTGTTTTTATTAATATTGCTTCTATTTGAACGATTTCAACGATCTAAAATGCTTGAAAATGCTTATTTTAGCAAAACAGCAGTTTTGAGCTTTAATCTGCGTTTTAACGGTAAAACAGCATAAAAACGACTAATTTTTATTATTCGTTTTTTATTAATATTGCGTCTATTTGAACGATTTCAACGATCTAAAATGCTTGAAATGCTTATTTTAGCAAAACAGCACGTTTTGAGCTTTAATCTGCGTTTTAACGCGTAAAACAGCATAAAACGACGAATTTTTATTATTTGTTTTATTAATATTGCTTCTATTTGAACGATTTCAACGATCTAAAATGCTTGAAAATGCTTATTTTAGCAAAACAGCACGTTTTGAGCTTTAATTCTGCGTTTTTAACGCGTAAAACAGCATAAAACGACGAAATTTTTATTATTCGTTTTTTATTATATTGCGTCTATTTGAACGATTTCAACGATCTAAAATGCTTGAAAATGCTTATTTTAGCAAAACAGCACGTTTGAGCTTTAATCTGCGTTTTAACGCGTAAAACAGCATAAAACGACGAATTTTTATTATTCGTTTTTATTAATATTGCTTCTATTTGAAACGATTTCAACGATCTAAAATGCTTGAAAATGCTTATTTTAGCAAAACAGCACGTTTTGAGCTTTATTCTGAGTTTTAACTCGAAAACAGCATAAAACGACGAAATTTTTATTATTCGTTTTTATTAATATTGCGTCTATTTGAACGATTTCAACGATCTAAAATGCTTGAAAATGCTTATTATAGCAAAACAGCACGTTTTGAGCTTTAATCTGCGTTTTAACGCGTAAAACATCATAAAATGACGAATTTTTTATTATTCGTTTTTATTAATATTGCTTCTATTTAAACGATTTCAACGATCTAAAATGCTTGAAAATGCTTATTTTAGCAAAACAGCCGTTTTGAGCTTTAATCTGCGTTTTAACGCGTAAAACAGCATAAAACGACGAAATTTTTATTATTTGTTTTTATTAATATTGCTTCTATTTGAACGATTTCAACGATCTAAAATGCTTGAAAATGCTTATTTTAGCAAAACAGCACGTTTTGAGCTTTAATCTGCGTTTTAACGCGTAAACAGCATAAAACGACGAATTTTTATTATTCGTTTTTATTAATATTGCTTCAATTTGAACGATTTCAACGATCTAAAATGCTTGAAAATGCTTATTTTAGCAAAACAAACGTTTTGAGCTTTAATCTGCGTTTTAACGCGTAAAACAGCAAAAAAACGACGACATTTTTATTATTCGTTTTATTAATATTGCGTCTATTTGAACGATTTCAACGATCTAAAATGCTTGAAAATGCTTATTTTAGCAAAACAGCACGTTTTGAGCTTAATTCTGCGTTTTAACGCGTAAAACAGCATAAAACGACGAAATTTTTATTATTCGTTTTATTTTTATTGCGTCTATTTGAACGATTTCAACCATCTAAAATGTTGAAAATGCTATTTTAGCAAAACAGCACGTTTTGAGCTTTATTCTGAGTTTTAACTCGTAAAACAGCATAAAAGACGAAATTTTTATTATTTGTTTTTTATTAATATTGCGTCTATTTGAACGATTTCAACGATCTAAATGCTTGAAAATGTTTATTTTAGCAAAACAGCACGTTTGAGCTTTAATCGCGTTTTAACGCGTAAAACACATAAAAGACGAAATTTTTATTAATTCGTTTTTTATTATTATTGACGTCTATTTAACGATTTCAACGATCTAAAATGCTTGAAAATGCTTATTTTAGCAAAACAGCACGTTTTGAGCTTTTAATCTGCGTTTTAACGCGTAAAACAACTATAAAAACGACGAAATTTTTATTATTCGTTTTTTTTATTAATATTGCTTCTATTTGAACGATTTCAACGATCTAAAATGCTTGAAAATGCTTATTTTAGCAAAACAGCACGTTTTGAGCTTTTAATCTGCGTTTTAACGCGTAAAACACATAAAACGACGAATTTTTTTATTCGTTTTTATTAATATTGCTCTATTTGAACGATTTCAACGATCTAAAATGCTTGAAAATGCTATTTTAGCAAAACAGCACGTTTTGAGCTTTAATCTGCGTTTTAACGCGTAAAACAGCATAAAACGACGAAATTTTTATTATTCGTTTTTATTATTATTGGCGTCTATTTGAAACGTTTCACGATCTAAAATGCTTGAAAATGCTTATTTTAGCAAAACAGCACGTTTTGAGCTTTTAATCTGCGTTTTAACGCGTAAAACAACATAAAACGACAGAAATTTTTATTATTCGTTTTTTATTTTATATTGCTTCTATTTGAACGATTTCAACGATCTAAAATGTTGAAAATGCTTATTTTAGCAAAACAGCACGTTTTGAGCTTTATTCTGAGTTTTAACCGTAAAACAGCATAAAACGACGACATTTTATTATTCGTTTTTATTAATATTGCGTCTATTTGAATGATTTCAACGATCTAAAATGCTTGAAAATGCTATTTTAGCAAAACAGCACGTTTTGAGCTTTATTCTGCGTTTTAACGCGTAAAACAGCATAAAACGACGAAATTTTTATTATTCGTTTTTATTTTTATTGCGTCTATTTGAACGATTTCAACGATCTAAAATGCTTGAAAATGCTTATTTTAGCAAAACAGCACGTTTTGAGCTTTATGCTGAGTTTTAACTCGTAAAACAGCATAAAACGTCAGAAATTTTATTATTCGTTTTTATTAATATTGCGTCTATTTGAACGATTTCAACGATCTAAAATGCTTGAAAATGCTTATTTTAGCAAAACAGCACGTTTTGAGCTTTAATCTGCGTTTTAACGCGTAAAACAGCATAAAACGACGAATTTTTATTATTCGTTTTATTAATATTGCTTCTATTTGAACGATTTCAACGATCTAAAATGCTTGAAAATGCTTATTTTTAGCATAACAGCACGTTTTGAGCTTTAATCTGCGTTTTAACGCGTAAAACAGCATAAAAACGACGAAATTTTTATTATTCGTTTTTATTAATATTGCTTCTATTTGAACGATTTCAACGATCTAAAATGCTTGAAAATGCTTATTTTAGCAAAACAGCACGTTTTGAGCTTTATTCTGAGTTTTAACTCGTAAAACAGCATAAAACGACGAAATTTTTATTATTCGTTTTTATTAATATTGCGTCTATTTGAACGATTTCAACGATCTAAAATGCTTGAAAATGCTTCTTTTAGCAAAACAGCACGTTTTGAGCTTTAATCAGCGTTTTAACGCGTAAAACACATAAAAACGACGAAATTTTTATTATTCGTTTTATTAATATTGCGTCTATTTGAACGATTTCAACGATCTAAAATGCTTGAAAATGCTTATTTTAGCAAAACAGCACGTTTGAGCTTTAATCTGCGTTTTAACGCGTAAAACAGCATAAAACGACGAATTTTTATTATTCGTTTTTATTAATATTGCTTCTATTTGAACGATTTCAACGATCTAAAATGCTTGAAAATGCTTATTTTAGCAAAACAGCACGTTTTGAGCTTTAATCTGCGTTTAACGCGTAAAACAACATAAAAACGACGACATTTTTATTATTCGTTTTTATTAATATTGCGTCTATTTGAACGATTTCAACGATCTAAAATGCTTGAAAATGCTTATTTTAGCAAAACAGCACGTTTTGAGCTTTATTCTGCGTTTTAACGCGTAAAACAGCATAAAAACGACGAAATTTTTATTATTCGTTTTTATTATTTTATTGCGTCTATTTGAACGATTTCAACGATCTAAAATGCTTGAAAATGCTTATTTTAGCAAAACAGCACGTTTTGAGCTTTATGCTGAGTTTTAACCGTAAAACAGCATAAAACGACAGAAATTTTATTATTCGTTTTTATTAATATTGCGTCTATTTGAACGATTTCAACGATCTAAAATGCTTGAAAATGCTTATTTTAGCAAAACAGCATGTTTTGAGCTTTATCTGCGTTTTAACGCGTAAAACAGCATAAAACGACGAATTTTTATTATTCGTTTTTATTAATATTGCTTCTATTTGAACGATTTCAACGATCTAAAATGCTTGAAAATGCTTATTTTAGCATAACAGCACGTTTTGAGCTTTAATCTGCGTTTTAACGCGTAAAACAGAATAAAACGACGAATTTTTATTATTCGTTTTTATTAATATTGCTCTATTTGAACGATTTCAACGATCTAAAATGCTTGAAAATGCTTATTTTAGCAAAACAGCACGTTTTGAGCTTTAATCTGCGTTTTAACGTAAAACACTAAAAACGACGAATTTTTATTATTTGTTTTTATTAATATTGCGTCTATTTGAACGATTTCAACGATCTAAAATGCTTGAAAATGCTTATTTTAGCAAAACAGCACGTTTTGAGCTTTAATCTGCGTTTTAACGCGTAAACAGCATAAAACGACGAATTTTTTATTATTCGTTTTTTATTAATATTGCTTCTATTTGAACGATTTCAACGATCTAAAATGCTTGAAAATGCTTATTTTAGCAAAACAGCACGTTTTGAGCTTTAATCTGCGTTTTAACGCGTAAAACAGCATAAAATGACGAATTTTTATTATTCTTTTTTATTAATATTGCTTCTATTTGAACGATTTCAACGATCTTGTTGAAAATGCTTTTTTTTAAAAACAGCACTTTTTTGAGTTTAATCTGCTTTTTAACGCGTAAAACAGCAAAAAAACGACGAATTTTTTATTTTTCGTTTTTTTATTGTTTCTTTTGAACATTTCAACGATCTAAAATGCTTGAAAATGCTTATTTTACAAAACAGCACGTTTTGAGCTTTATTCTGAGTTTTAACTGTAAAACAGCTAAAACGAAAATTTTTTATTTTCTTTTTTATTAATTTGCGTCTTTTGAACATTTCACGATCAAAAATGCTTGAAAATGTTTATTTTAGAAAAACCCAACTTTTTGAGTTTTAATGTGCGTTTTAACGCGTAAAACAGCATAAAATGACGAAATTTTTATTATTTGTTTTATTAATATTGCTTCTATTTAAACGATTTCAACGATCTAAAATGTTGAAAATGCTTATTTTAGCAAAACAGCACGTTTTGAGCTTTGTCACCGCGTTTTAACGCGTAAACAGCATAAAACGACAGATTTTTGTGCGTTTTTATTAATGGTAGCTTTATTTGAACGATTTCAGCGATCTAAAAAATGCTTGAAAATGCTTATTTTAGCAGCAAAACAGCGTTTTGAGCTTTAATCTGCTGGCGCGTAAAACAGCATAAAACGACGAAATTTTTTATTGTTCGTTTTATTAATATTTAAATCTGTTGAACGATTTCAACGATCACAAAATGCTTGAAAATGCTTATTTTAGCAAAACAGCACGTTTTGAGCTTTAATCTGCGTTTTAACGCGTAAAACAGCATAAAACTGACGTTTTTTCTTATTCGTTTTATTAATATTGCTTCTGTTGAACGATTTCAACGATCTAAAATGCTTGAAAATGCTTATTTAGCAAAACGCTTTACGTTTTGAGCTTTTAATCTGCGTTTTAACGCGTAAAACTGCGCACATAAAACGACGAATTTTTATTATTCGTTTTTATTAATATTCAGCTTCTATTTGAACGATTTCAGCGATCTAAAATGCTTGAAAATGCTTATTTTTTAGCAAAACAGCACGTTTTGAGCTTTTGTCGCGTTTTAACGCGTAAAACAACATAAAACGACGAAATTTTTATTATTCGTTTTTATTAATATTGCGTCTGTTGCCGGGCAATTTCAGCGATCTAAAATGGCGAAAATGCTTATTTTAGAAAAACAGCACGTTTTGAGCTTTAATCAGCGTTTTAGCGCGTAAAACAGCAAAACGACGAAATTTTTTATTATTCGTTTTTATTAATATTGCGTCTATTTGAACGATTTCAACGATGTAAAATGCTGGCATTTTGGCAAAACAGCGCGTTTTGGGCGCAATCTGCGTTTTAACGCGTAAAACAGCATAAAACGACGATTTTTTATTATTCGTTTTTATTAATATTGCTTCTGTTGAACGATTTCAACGATCTAAAATGCTTGAAAATGCTTATTTTAGCAGCGAACAGCACGTTTTGAGGCTTTAATCTGCGTTTAACGTAAGGCGCTTATAAAACGGGCGAAATTTTTTATTATTCGTTTTATTTTTGTGCGCCTGTTGAACGATTTCAACGATCGCAAAATGCTTGAAAATGCTTATTTTAGCAAAACAGCACGTTTGAGCTTTAATCTGCGTTTTAACGTAACACAGCGCAAAACGGCGATTTTTTTATTATTCGTTTTTTATTAATATTGCTTCTATTTGAAAGACGATTTCAACGATCTAAAATGCTTGAAAATGCTTATTTTAGCAAAACAGCACGTTTTGAGCTTTGGTCTGCGTTTTAACGCGTATAACAGAATAAAACGACGAAATTTTTATTATTCGTTTTTATTAATATTTGCGTCTCATTTGAACGATTTCAACGATCTAAAATGCTTTATTTTAATAAAACAGCACATTTTGAGCTTAATCTGCGTTTTAACGTAAAACAACATAAAACGACGAAATTTTATTATTCGTTTTTATTAATATTGCACGTCTATTTGAACGATTTCAGCGATAAAATGGCGAAAATGCTTATTTTAGCAAAACAGCACGTTTGAGCTTTAATCTGCGTTTTAACGCGTAAACTGGCATAAAACGAGGAATTTTTTATTATTCGTTTTTATGAATATTTAACTCTATTTGAACGATTTCCGGCGATCTAAAATGCTTGAAAATGCTTATTTTAGCAAAACGGCACGTTTTGAGAGGCTTTTAATCTGCGTTTTAACGCGTAAAACAGCATAAAAACGACGAAATTTTTTATTATTCGTTTTTATTAATATTGCGTCTATTTGAACGATTTCAGCGATCTAAAAATGCTTGAAAATGCTTATTTAGCAAAACAGCACGTTTTGAGCTTTTATTCTGCGTTTTAACGTAAAACAGCATAAAACGACAGGGTACAATTGACCGTTTTTATTTTATTGCACGTCTATTTGAACGATTTCAACGATCTAAAATGCTTGAAAATGCTTATTTTAGCAAAACAGCACGATTGAGCTTTTAATCTGCGTTTTAACGTAAAACAGCATAAAAACGACGAATTTTTATTATTCGTTTTATTAATATTGCTTCTATTTGAACGATTTCAACGATCCTAAAAATGCTTGAAAATCTTTATTTTAGCAAAACAGCACGTTTGAGCTTTAATCTGCGTTTTAACGTAGGCAACATAAAACGACAGAAATTTTTTATTATTCGTTTTTATTAATGTGCGTCTATTTGAACGATTTAAACGATCTAAATTAAGCGAGAATGCTTATTTTAGCAAAACAGCACGTTTGCAGGCTTTAATCGCGTTTAGCGCGTAAAACAGCATAAAACGACGGGTACGCATTATTCGTTTTATTAATATTGCTTCTATTTGAACGATTTCAGCGATCTAAAAATGCTTGAAAATGCTCTTTATTTTGGCAACAGCACGTTTTGAGTTTTAATCTGCGTTTTTAACGCGTAAACTGGCATAAAACGACAATTTTTTATTATTCGTTCTTTTATTAATGTGCGTCTGAACGATTTCAACGATCTAAAATGCTTGAAAATGCTTATTTTAGCAAAACAGCACGTTTTGAGCACAATCAGCGTTTAACGCGTCAAAACAGCATACAAACGACGAAATTTTATTATACGTTTTTATTAATATTGCGTCTATTTGAACAATTTCAACGATCTAAAATGCTTGAAAATGCTTATTTTAGCAAAAACAGCACGTTTTGAGCTTTAATCTGCGTTTAACGCATAAAACAACTTATACAAAACGACGAATTTTTATTATTCGTTTTTGTTAATATTTGCTTCTGTTGAACGATTTCAACGATCTAAATGCTTAAAAATGCTTATTTTAGCAAAACAGCACGTTTGAGCTTTAATCTGCGTTTTAACGCGTAAAACAGCATAAAAACGACAGAATTTTATTATTCGTTTTTATTAATATTGCGTCTATTTGAACGATTTCCAACGATCTAAAATGGCAATGCTTATTTTAGCAAAACAGCACGTTTTGAGCTTTAATCTGCGTTTTAACGCGTAAAACAAATATAAAATGACGAATTTTTTATTATTCGTTTTTTATTAATATTGCTTCAATTTGAACGATTTCAACGATCTAAAATGCTTGAAAATGCTTATTTTAGCAAAACAGCACGTTTGAGCATTATTCTGCGTTTTAACGCGTAAAACAGCATAAAACGACGAAATTTTTTATTATTCGTTTTTATTAATATTGCGTCTATTTGAACAATTTCAACGATCTAAAATGCTTGAAAATGCTTATTTGCACCATAAAACAGCACGTTTTGAGCTTTTAATCAGCGTTTTAACGCGTAAAACATAACACAAACGACAGAATTTTTTATTATACGTTTTTTATTAATATTGCGTCTATTTAGACAATTTCAACGATCTAAAATGCTTGAAAATGCTTATTTTAGCAAAACAGCACGTTTTGAGCTTTTAATCTGCGTTTTAACGCGTAAAACAACATAAAACGACGAATTTTTTATTATTCGTTTTTATTAATATTGCTTCTATTTGAACGATTTCAACGATCTAAAATGCTTAAATGCTTATTTTAGCAAAACAGCACGTTTTGAGCTTTAATCTGCGTTTAACGCGTAAAACAGCATAAAACGACGAAAATTTTATTATTCGTTTTTTATTAATATTGCGTCTATTTGAACGATTTCAACGATCTAAAATGCTTGAAAATGCTTATTTTAGCAAAACAGCACGTTTTGAGCTTTAATCTGCGTTTTAACGCGTAAAACAACATAAAACGACGAATTTTTGTTATTCGTTTTTATTAATATTTGCTTCTATTTGAACGATTTCCAACGATCTAAAATGCTTGAAAATGCTTATTTTAGCAAAACAGCGCGTTTTTTGAGCTTTTAATCTGGGTTTGGCGTAAAACAGCAAAACGACGGGTACATTATTCGTTTTTTTTTTATTATGTTAACTTCTATTTGAACGATTTCAACGATCTAAAATGCTTGAAATGCTTATTTAGCAAAACAGCACGTTTTGAGTTTTTAATCTGCGTTTAACGCGTAAAACAGCATAAAACGACGAAATTTTTTATTATTCGTTTTTATTATATTGCGATATTTGAACGATTTCAACGATCTAAAATGCTTGAAAATGCTTATTTTAGCAAAACAGCACGTTTTGAGCTTTTAATCTGCCGTTTTAACGCGTAAAACAGCATAAAACGACGGAGTACATTATTCGACTTTATTAATATTGCTTCTATTTGAACGATTTCAACGATCTAAAATGCTTGAAAATGCTTATTTTTAGCAAAACAGCACGTTTTGAGCTTTAATCTGCGTTTTAACGCGTAAAACAGCATAAAACGACGAATTTTTATTATTCGTTTTTATTAATATTGCTTCTATTTGAACGATTTCAACGATCTAAAATGCTTGAAAATGCTTATTTTAGCAAAACAGCACGTTTGAGTTTTTAATCGCAACGTTTTAACGCGTAAAACAGCATAAACGACGAAATTTTTATTATTGTTTTTATTAATGACCCGTCGCGGGCGATTTTAACGATCTAAAATGCTTGAAAAGTAGCATTTTAGCAAACAGCGCGTTTTACGGGCTTTAATCTGCGTTTTAACGTAAAACTGCGCATAAAACGACGGGTACGCATTATTCGTTTTTATTAATATTACTTCTATTTGAACGATTTCGAGCGATCTAAAATGGCGAAAATGCTTATTTTTAGCAAGCACGTTTTGAGCTTTTAATCTGCGTTTAACGCGTAAAACAGCATAAAACGGCGAAATTTTATTATTCGTTTTATTAATATTGCGTCTATTTGAACGATTTCAACGATCTAAAATGCTTGAAAATGCTTATTTTAGCAAAACAGCACGTTTTGAGCTTTAATCAGCGTTTAACGCGTAAAACAGCATAAAAACGACGAAATTTTATTATTCGTTTTTATTAATATTCGTCTATTTGAACGATTTCAACGACGTAAAATGCTTGAAAATGCTTATTTTAGCAAAACAGCACGTTTTGACTTTTAATCTGCGTTTAACGCGTAAAACAGCATAAAAACGACAGGAATTTTTATTATTCGTTTTTTATTAATATTGCGTCTATTTGAACGATTTCAACGATCTAAAATGCTTGAAAATGCTTATTTTAGCAAAACGGCGCATTTTTGAGCTTTAATCTGCGTTTTAACGCGTAAAACAGCATAAAACGACAATTTTTATTATTCGTTTTTTTATTAATATTGCGTCTATTTGAACGATTTCAACGCGATCTAAAATGCTTGAAAATGCTTATTTTAGCAAAACAGCACGTTTTGAGCTTTAATCTGCGTTTTAACGTAAACAGCATAAAACGAGGAATTTTTTGTATTCGTTTTTATGAATGGCCTTCTATTTGAACGATTTTCAACGGTCGTCTTGAAAATGCTTTATTTTTAGCAAAACAGCACGTTTGAGCTTTAATCTGCGTTTTAACGCGTAAAACAGCATAAACGACAGAAATTTTTATTATTCGTTTTTATTAATATTGCGTCTATTTGAACGATTTCAACGATCTAGGAAATGCTTGAAAATGCTTATTTTAGCAAAACAGCACGTTTTGAGCTTTATTCTGCGTTTTAGCGAAACAGCTATAAAGCGTAAAATTTTTATTATTCGTTTTTATTTTTATTGCGTCTATTTGAACGATTTCAACGAATTCAAAAGCTTTTGTAAAACAGCACGATTTGAGCTTTAATCTGCACCCCAACGCGTAAACAGCATAAAAACGACGGGTACATTATTCGTTTTTTATTAATATTGCTTCTATTTGAACAGTTTCAACGATCTAAAATGCTTGAAAATGCTTATTTTTGTAGCAAAACAGCACGTTTTGAGCTTTAATCTGCGTTTTAACGCGTAAACAGCATAAAACGACGAATTTTTTATTATTCGTTTTATTAATATTGCTCTATTTGAACGATTTCAACTTGATCTAAAAATGTGAAAATGCTTATTTTAGCAAAACAGCACGTTTGAGTTTTAATCTGCGTTTTAACGCGTAAAACAGCATAAAAACGACGAAATTTTTATTATTCGTTTTGTAATATTGCGTCTGTTGAACGATTTCAACGATCTAAAATGCTGAAAATGCTTATTTTAGCAAAACAGCACGTTTTGAGCTTTAATCTGCGTTTTAACGCGTAAAACACATAAAACGACGGAGTACATTATTCGTTTTATTAATATTGCTTCTATTTGAACGATTTCAACGATCTAAAATGCTTGTCTTATTTTAGCAAAACAGCACGTTTGAGCACAATCTGGGTTTTAGCGCGTAAAACAGCATAAAACGCGACGAAATTTTATTATTCGTTTTTATTAATGTGCGTCTATTTGAACGGTTTCAACGATCTAAAATGCTTGAAAATGCTTATTTTAGCAAAACAGCACGTTTTGAACTTTTGTCCTTGTTTAACGCGGTAAAACAACATAAAAACGACAGAATTTTTATTATTCGTTTTTTTTATTAATATTGCGTCTATTTGAACGATTTCAACGACGTAAAATGCTTGAAAATCACTTATTTAGCAAAACAGCTTTACGTTTTGAGCTTTAATCTGCGTTTTAACGCGTAAAACAGCTTCAAAACGACGAAATTTTTATTATTCGTTTTTATTAATATTTGCGTCTATTTGGCGAACGATTTCAACGATCTAAATGCTTGAAAATGCTTATTTTAGCAAAACAGCACATTTGAGCTTTTAATCTGCGTTTTAACGCGTAAAACAACTAAAAACGGCAGAAATTTTATTATTCGTTTTTATTAATATTGCACGTCTATTTGAACGATTTCAACGATCTAAAATGCTTGAAAGTACTTATTTTAGCAAAACAGCACGTTTTGAGCTTTAATCTGCGTTTTAACGCGTAAACAGCATAAAACAGGAATTTTTATTATTCGTTTTTATGAATATTGCTTCTATTTGAACGATTTCAACGATCTAAATGCTTGAAAATGCTTATTTTATAAAACAGCACGTTTTTGAGCTTTAATCTGCGTTTAACGCGTAAAACAACATAAAACGACGAATTTTATTATTTCGTTTTTATTAATATTGCTTCTATTTGAACGATTTCAGCGATCTAAAATGCTTGAAAATGCTTATTTTAGCAAAACAGCACGTTTTGAGTTTTAATCTGCGTTTTAACGCGTAAAACAGCATAAAACGACGGGTACGCATTATTCGTTCTTTGTATGTGCGTCTATTTGAACGGTTTCAACGATCTAAAATGCTTGAAAATGCTTATTTTAGCAGCAAAACGGCACGTTTTGAGCTTTAATCTGCGTTTTAGCGCGTGGAAGCAGCATAAAAACGACAAATTTTTTATTCGTTTTTTATTATATTCCAGCTTCTATTTGAACGATTTCAACGATCTAAAATGCTTGAAAATGCTTATTTTTATGCAAACAGCACGTTTGAGCTTTATTCTGCGTATTAACGTAAAACAGCATAAAACGACAGAAATTTTTATTATTCGTTTTTTATTAATATTGCGTCTATTTGAACGATTTCAGCGATCTAAAATGCTTGAAAAGTACTTATTTTAGCAAAACAGCACGTTTTGAGCTTTAATCTTCGTTTTAACGTAAAACAGCTTAAAAATGGCAGATTTTTATTATTCGTTTATTATTAATATTGCTTCTATTTTAAACGATTTCAACGTCTAAAATGGCAGAAAATGCTTATTTTTAGCAAAAACAGCGTTTTGAGCGCAATCTGCGTTTTAACGCGTAAAACAGCATAAAACGACGAAATTTTTATTGTTCGTTTTTATTAATATTGCTTCTATTTGAACGATTTCCAACGGTCTAAAATGCTTGAAAATGCTTGTACAGCAAAACAGCACGTTTTGAGCTTTGTCTGCGTTTAACGCGTAAAACAGCATAAAAACGACGGAATTTTTTATTATTCGTTTTTATTAACATTAGCTTCTATTTGAACGATTTCAACGTCTAAAATGGCGAAAATGCTTATTTTAGCAAAACGGCACGTTTTGGTTTTAATCTGCGTTTTAACGCGTAAAACAGCGCTAAAACGACAAAATTTTTATTATTCTTTTTTATTAATATTGCGTCTTTTGAACAATTTCAACGATCTAAAATGCTTGAAAATGCTTATTTTAGCAAAACAGCACGTTTTGAGCTTTAATCTGCTTTTTTAACGCGAAAAACTGCATAAAAACGACAAATTTTTTTATTATTCGTTTTTTTTTTTAAATTTCTTCTATTTGAACTTTTCAACGACCCAAAAATGCTTGAAAATGCTTTTTTTAGCAAAACAGCACGTTTGAGCTTTAATCTGCTTTTTAACGCGTAAAAAAAGCATAAAACGACGAAATTTTTATTATTCTTTTTTTTTTATTAATATTGCGTCTTTTGAACGATTTAACGATCAAAATGCTTGAAAATGCTTTTTTTAAAAAAAAAGCTTTTTTTTGGTTTTAACCGCTTTTAACCCGAAAAAAAAAAAAAATTTTTTTTTTTATTTTTTTTTTATTAAAGTTTTAAAAGAACGTTTACAAAAATTTAAAAGCAAAAAACAGATTTTAGTTTTAATTGTTTTTAAAGGAAAACGATAAAAACAAATTTTTAATTTTTTTTTAAAAGCCTTTTAGTTTTTTTAAAAACTTAAAAGATTTTAAAAACGACGTTTTTTTTAACCCTTTTTTAAAAAAACTCATAAAAACGTTTTTTAATTTTTTTTAAATCTTTTTTAACGATTTGTTAAAAATGCTTAAAAGCTTAAGCAAAAAGCATTTATTTTCTTTTTTTCCCGGAAAAAAGCTAAAAGGGAAATTTTTAATTTTTTTTTTTAAAAAATTTTGCTTTTTAAAACGTTTCCCCAAAAAAATGCTTAAAAGCTTATTTTGCAAAACAGATTTTTTTAAACCCTTTTTTAAGGTAAAAACATAAAACGACAAAATTTTTTTATTCGTTTTTATTGTGCGTCTATTTGAACGATTTCAACGATCTAAAAAAGCTTTTAGCAAAACAGCACGATTTGGGGCTTTAATCTGCGTTTTAACGCGTAAAACAGCATAAAACGACAAATTTTTTTATTATTCGTTTTTATTAATATTGCTTTATTTGAACGATTTCAACGATCTAAAATGCTTGAAAATGCTTATTTTAGCAAAACAGCACGTTTTGAGCTTTAATCGCTTTTTAACGCGTAAAACAACATAAAACGACGATTTTTATTATTCGTTTTTATTAATATTGCTTCTATTTGAACGTTTAAACGATCTAAAATGCTTGAAAATGCTTATTTTAGCAAAACAGCACGTTTTGAGTTTTTCTCTTTTTAACGCGTAAAACAGCATAAAACGACAGAAATTTTATTATTCGTTTTTATTAATATTGCGTCTTTTTGGGGAACGTTTCAACGATCTAAAATGCGAAAATGCTTATTTTAGCAAAACACCCGTTTTGAGCTTTAATCTGCGTTTTAACGCGTAAAACTGCAAAAAAACGACGAATTTTATTATTCGTTTTTATTAATATTGCTTCTATTTGAACGATTTCAACGATCAAAATGCTTGAAAATGCTTATTTTAGCAAAACAGCACGTTTTGAGCTTTAATCTGCGTTTTAACGCGTAAAACAGCATAAAACGACGAAATTTTTATTATTCGTTTTATTAATATTGCGTCTATTTGAACGATTTCAACGATCTAAAATGCTTGAAAATGCTTATTTTAGCAAAACAGCACGTTTTGAGCTTTAATCAGCGTTTTAACCGTAAAAAAACATAAAACGACGAAATTTTTATTATTCGTTTTTATTAATATTGCGTCTTTGAACGTTTCAACGACGTAAAATGCTTGAAAATGCTTATTTTAGCAAAACAGCACGTTTTGAGCTTTAATCTGCGTTTTAACGCGTAAAACAGATAAAAGCCGAATTTTTTATTATTTCGTTTTTTTTAATATTGCCAATTTGAACGATTTCAACGATCTAAAATGCTTGAAAATGCTTATTTTAGCAAAACAGCACGTTTTGATTTTTAAATTCTGCGTTTTAACGCGTAAAACAGCATAAAAACGACGAAATTTTTTTATTCGTTTTATTAATATTGCGTCTATTTGAACGATTTCAACGACTAAAATGCTTGAAAATGCTTATTTTGAAAAAACAGCACGTTTGAGCTTTAATTCGTTTTAACGCGTAAAAAAACATAAAACGAGAAATTTTTTATTTTTTCGTTTT